>NC_052349.1:2086841-2196950 GCF_009727055.1 Benincasa hispida | reverse complement strand
ATTCGCCCACGCCCAAAAGAATCAGTGAAAGCGATCGCGAGAGCCTATATGATGGAAGCTTGTTTGTCTAAACGATCGTCTACCTCACGCGTTCTATAAATGATCGTATACATATTTCATAAACGATCGTTCAATTTTTCCTACACGATCGTATAGCTCTACTATATGATAAGCATTTTCGCTTTATGATAGCAGAGTTTCATCTCTCATTTGCTTATCGTCTACACGACGTCTTCTTCTCCATCCTCTACCAAACTCATCAGAGCCCATTCTTTGGGTTTTTGACGCCGAGGATACCTGGGTTTCTCTTGTGGTGGTATCGTCCCCGCTACATTATTCGTGTACGTTTGGATCGTGCTGTTGTAGTCGACATATTCGTTGGGTGCTGGTAAATCGATGGGAGGTTTTCTGCTGCTTAAGGTTCACACATATGAAGAGAGTCTTCATCTGGTATGAACCTTTTTCCTTGTTAATTATTGTATTCCGAGCATGCCAATAATGAGTTTTATATGCATAACTCTATTTTTGGAATGTATGTTATTTGTGTTTCGGTCACTGTGAAATTGGAGCGATCTAAGCCCGCTCATGGAACTCTTGGTATGAGATCCTTCACCATGAGGTTTTGCAATGTTAAAGTGAACCATCATGTATAGGACATGCTCCCTGACATTGGTTTCTCTTATACATGAGTTATAAACATATTTTATAGTCTCAAGTCGCATAGAAGATGACGGTTGCCCAAACATTTCTTGCAATGATATCAGAATTTCATGGAAAGTGGGCATGGCTTCATGTTTCTTATTGAGTACATCAGATATGCTTGCCAAGATGTAGGCTCTCGCCTTCTCATTAGCCCTTACCCATCTATCATAAACTTTCCGATCATTTTCGTTAGTATTTGAATCGGAAGAGGGGAACATTCCTTTGTTAAAACAAACCTCAGGTTGTCAGCTACTAATATTGTATTTATATTTGATTTCCAATTAGAGTAACCTTCTCCATTGAACTTGTCGGAAGTAAGAAGTTGAATAATCGAGCTTGACATTACTGAAAAATAAACAAATTCTATTAAACTTGTGCATTTAAATCCAATTTTAACAAAAGTAATAAAGTACCTATATTTCTTTATTTTATTTGCAACTAATTTTAGTGAGTTAGAATAGATGCTACCAAGAGGCAATCAAATATTCCTTCACTGAAGCAAGACGGTCTCTACCGAATACTATATCTAGAATAATTCTTATCCTATACTTATTTGGTTATGGTTTTCGGTCAAGAACTTTACTAACATTTAGTAACTCTTATAAGTGTGACCCGCCATTTTTCAGATTTTATAGAACGGTATGAACATGCTCCCGAATCAGAAAACAAGATTCAAGACGGAACTATAAAGCCCTATTCATTTATGAAGCTTAAGTTATTTTAAATCCTATGTTACAACCCTGTGAAGGGATCGCCACAGTTAACATGCCGCCTAAAAACAACAGCAAGTGTAAAATAGGAATCTTATGGTTCAAACTAATGGAGGAGACCATAGAATATGTTAACACATTTTCTTCATCCACTTACTATGAACTACTTCTTCCATTCACCTTGTTATTGACCCATGCAAACACTTTTCGAGTGGAGCAGTCATGATAAAAATGACACGAAGCGAACAGGATCTCACGGTGTGAGCTCTTGGGGACGTGAGAGCTTAAAAAATGATATATCGTATATTATTATTAATCTTACACTGAAGTGTTCTAAATTTTTGGGTATTCTTTTACTTGGTATATTCCAGCTAATAAAAACCCTAAGTCTATATAGTTTATCTAAGTGTAACGTTTATATTTGGATTTAACCTACGATGTCTAGGTGACAAACCAATTTTAAAACCTTACACCGCTCAAGCAAGCTCATAAAATCAGTTAACATTGCTCAGTACTTCGGCTATAATCCTCAGATAGGAGGTGTTACGTAAACCATCAACTTAAATACCTCAAGCTTTAGATAGGTTTATAAACTGATTGAGTTTATAATCGAATTTTATGTGTTAACGACCTATTTTAATTATTAAATTAAGTTGTTAAACCCTAAATGAGCATGCTTTTATCTTTGTTATAAATTGTAAAGTCTATTTCATTTTATAACACTTATAACATAGAGAATAAATCTATAACATGCACCTAACATGTTTTATATAACAATTATATAAACATTCATTCCATACATCAATATAACAACTTATATAAAGAAAATGGAAACTTACACATACATACTATACATTATAACACTTATAAGATACTTACAATGCATGCTACATATTTATCTCTAGTGGGATTTTAAATTTACATGACATACAATATGCACACAACAGATAAAATATTTAATTCATACATACACAATGCATAATTAAACAAACGTACTAAAATGGACTGATTTTGGCATCTAAGCTAGCTAAAGGCTAAAATTATTACAAAAACCAGCAAGCAGCTCCCTCGAACCGGCTTCAAACTCTTTGAACCAACCCGAACCGGCCAAAAATCATTCAAACTGGCTTAGAAACTCAAAAAACCAGGTTGAACCGGTCAAACCAGCTCAACCTAGTCATCTGAACTGACTGGTTAACGCATGCATGCGAGGTTAATGCTTGGAGTGCGGACGGGTCGGGTCGGATGTGGAATGCTCGGTTGGCAAGTGGGTCAGGCCGCATTGAAGGCTGACGTGCGCGGGAGCTCCACCGAGTCGAGATGGGCTGGACGAGACAACTGGCATGCATTGGGAAGCTCACCGAACCGGGTCAGGTCGCCAGGTTCTCAGGTCTAGGAGGTAGCTTTCGGGTCTGTACTAAATTCTTCTCCAAATAGAAGTTGTCATCTTCGTCGGAACCAAGCAATTATAGCTTAAAAACAACTTTAATGACTCTAGCAAATTTACAGACCCTTCAAGATATGTTAAAGCCCATAAAACACTGGACAATTACAATAATTATTACAACCCAAGAGAAAAAACGGATACCAAAACCAAAATTATCCATTTTAAAACACTAGCATTCGTCACATGAATCAATACCCACCATATGCATAAATTAACTAAAATTGAGTACTTTGAGTATGCTCTGATACCACTTGATGAAACAAACACATGCGCAGTGGAAGTAATAAAGGATTTAAGTACTCTAATTAAGTTTAATTGATGGAACGAACACATGCACAATGGAAGTAATAAAGGATCTAAAGTACTCTAATTAAGTTAATTTGTAAAGAATAAGCACACAATAGAAAATAGAGCAAAAAAAAAAAAAAAAAAAAAAAAGAAATACAACCTTTGTAGCTTTAAATTTCTCCAACTCCGCTCTAACCTCTTCACGAACAGTTCGTAGACCACCAAAAGAGCCTTTTCGTCTATACTTCAGCCTTAGAACGGGATGGTGGGATTCGGCGAGTGACGAATTTAGAGAGGAATAGGTTAAGGTTTGAGAGAGAATTAGGCTCAAGATTTTTTCTCTAAAAATCTCATAAATGTCCACTTGTCAAGAAGAAAAATATATCCTAGCACTCTTCTATTTATAAAACATTTTATGTATGACATGCAATTTTGAGTTTGATGAGAATTTGACACTTAATAAACCACTAACTCAAAGAGGGATTAAGTGAGGCAAGTGCTTTTAAATTGAAACAACACTTAATATAATAGTTGAAATTTTCCACTCAACATTGTTGGACATTCCCACTCATTTGGTCAAAGGTCAAAGATTTGACTTAAAAAGTCCAAAGTCAACAAATTTGACTTGTTAACTCTCAAGTCTAAAATCAACATTTTGACTTCTTATTGCATATTTGATGTTCATACAGTGTCTTTTAGATGCAATTCTGACAATTTTTTAAAATTTATGTATTTTCAGGGCAAATTATAAGGGTTTCAATGAGATATTTTTAATTATAAGTATATTAATACTAAATTAATATTTCAGATAATATAGAATATAGTGAAATTAACAGTGTACATGAATTTAATATTAAATCCAACACTGATCCAATTCAATACGAATGATATTTAAATCTTATTTAAAAACTCCTATTCTATCTCTCTTTATATTTAATTCACAATTAAACATTAGGTTAAAATATATCAAATATATTTAACGCTTTGCTCCATAAACTGAATTTGAACACTTCAAATTCGTTTGTTACACTGTTTTAAGGTTTAGTTCGATATTAGCTAGTAAGGGACCTCACGGATCTACAGATCATGGGCTCCAATGATCCGAGATTAATGGCTAAACTCTTTAACCCAATTAACTAACATTCATTAACTACCGGCTCATTCCACTAAAGTTTAGTAGTTGCACTCCCCTCACTATAAATATATTTTTGTCCACTATAACCATAATTAGTAAGTCAATCCTTCACAAGTCGTTTGTATTTATAGCTAGGTCAGATTTACCATTTTACCCCTGTAAATTCATTTTGCTCCTTAAGTTTCCCCTGATCCTCTATTAAATAATTGATTTATAGTCTGACTCACAAACCATGATCCTCTTGATCAAGAGAGGGTGGGACCCCTTTGTTCAAGACCAGGATTCAGTGCTTAAGAGAACAACCTATCTGCTAACTCTAACTCGAGTAGGAGTGAATTTCATCTTGTAGAGCTATGTCCCCAACTATCTATCTTATCTTATCCCAAAATGGGAGGCTTATTGAGTAGTGTTGTTGACTACTCTCACCTATGCAGATCAAAGAATAATCCCGAATAAACAGGAGTTCATAGTTAGCTCAGGATTAAGATCGAGCTACCCTAGGTCATTTGAATTTGAAATAGTCAGTTTTAACAGTAAATAGCCGTTATAAAGAAAAGTGTTTATTTCGTGGTTCGATCTTATATAAACTCATTGCATAGGATGCCTCCACTCACATATCTCTACATGAATGATTTTAGGATCACAAGGATGGGGTACCCAATCTCATCCATATACTTATAGACCTTTTTGGCTATATACTAAAACTAGATCCATTTATATGTTGCCACATAAAGTTAAAGTATTCATATTATAGTCCTGGACTTGTTTATTGGATTTATAATAGACTGCAATATCAATAACAATTTATTGAATAAGATACTCAACGGTACATTTATTGATATATAAAATATGTTAACAATATTTACGAACTACGAGTTTAGGACATTCCCAACATTGCAAAATTCAATGTATGAGTTACATAAATGTTGATCACGCAATGAAAGCTTAAACTTGATAATCATTCTTTACATGAGGTTTTCATTGCTCATATTGTGGGTGCATCTTGAAAATTGAATGTTTTCCTAAATTTAAAAGAGATGAAATAGTTATTCATGAGTTACAAATGCTTTGAATAGGTGTATTTTACTAGTAACCACTAAATCTAATGAATATGTTTAATGGTTGTAAATAATAACTAACCACAATATATTAGAGTATAATAGTCTTTTTTTTAAAAAAAAAAATGAGGGACAAAATTTGAAAGTAAAGATTCTCCCAATTTTGCCCTGTTTATATCTACTATAGATTGTATGTTATAGATAAAAACTACTACACTAATTAATATTAAAATAACGTAAATAGACATCTTGATCTTTTGAGATTGTATAGACATTGTGAGCATTGTTTAAATATGAGACAAGAGCCTCCATTTTGGCTTAATGCTTTTAAAACATTAGCATCATTCATGTTCAAAATCCATATAATACCCTTTTAAAACATTCTATATGGGAATACAATAAGGCTAAAATTGAGGGTGGAAAAGTGAAACACATAGATTTTGCATCTCATTGACCTTTGTTTTTTATCTCGAGGATTTTGATGGAAAAAAAATTGCACTTTTGTCTTTGTCCAAGTTATTGGCTCTTTCAACAAAAGATGCAAGTTCAGTTACTCTTAACATCTTAAAAGTGTGGGATGACGACATTTGATAGTGAACACAACTGCAACCGCTTCACAAATGATTGAAGTTTTTAATCCACCTAATATCAACGATAACAATTAATTAAAATAACAAAAGAAAGAAAGTAGAACCTTAAAAAAATATTTGGTGAAAGAGTTGGTGGAAGAATGATAGAAAAAATGTCATTTTGATGATAAAAAGTTGCAAGACTTTTAACTTTCTAAAATTTTTGAAATTCAGTAATTAATTATAATTAAAATGGTACTAAAAAATCATTATAATTAAATGTAAATAAAGTCTTAAGTTGTAGATATCTTTTTTTTTTAATTCCCCATGTTTATTATTATTGCTAATCAATCTACTATTTATCAATTAATGTTAGAAGTAATTGTAAGTGGTATATTGTGTAAATTTTGAAATTGATAAAAGGACAAAATAGTCCAAAAAAAAAAAGTTTTACAAAGATTGCTTTTTAATATAGGGGAATTGGAGCATATGACAAAATTTAATTTAGGGTCAAAATCAGCCAATAATAAAATTTATGGCCACTCATATGATATGTACATGACCACAAATTCCTAAATATCTTATTTGCCATTGTCTAGTTCGTAGTTATTGTTATTGATGGAACTACAAATACATGGTAAGTGTAAAATCAAAACTACAAATACATGGTAAGTGTAGAATCATAAAGAAGGTCGAGTCAGGTAATTACTTATTTTGATTGTTCTCCTGATTTTCCTCATGTAGTTGACGTAATTTACATACTTTATTATTAATTTAGATTCCGTTTAACCAGTTTTCGAATTAATCTCACTTTAATTAAATATCCAGATTTTTCAACCAAATTTTATTTTAAATTTCCGTAAATTATCAAATTTCATTTTATCTAATCAAATTTCAAATTTATTTTAATCTTTGAATTGTTTTTCATAATTTTATACATATTCTTAATAAACTAGCCGGATATTTCTCATATTGTTGAAGGCTTAAATTGTTTTATATTATTAGTTTTTTATATTATTTTAACGATTTGGAAAAAAATATTCATCACTATCATAAAAAAAATACCCATCACTTTTGTTATTCACACAAATTGTTTATCGATTTAGATTTTCTTATAGTATTTTTTTTCACAATCTATTGTTTCTGTTTAATTGATTGGACTTCTCTTTTCTTTCCTCCTCACTTGTTCTTGTATGTCGATCCAATCTTCTTTTGTTTCATTATTATAATAAGTTTTCTTTTTTTTTTCGGCCAAAGAAGATGAAATCTTGTTCATCGAAGAGAATCAAGTTAGACACCACAATAAATCAGAACTTCCACGATTGTAGGGAACGTCGGAGAATTTGAATTATGATTTTTGTGTGTGGTTGACTATTTTCTAATGTACCTGTGAATCTTGCAAATACACTATACATTTGAATAAACAAAACATTCTCTTCAACCTTTTGAGCACATTATTATCAATTTTGGTTTATCTAACTCTTTTTCAATTGGTTTAACTTTTTGGTACCATATTTAGCTTTATCTAAATCTTTTTTATTAGTTTAAACATGTTGTTATCAACTCCAAAATGCAATATAAAATTAAACGTATTTTCAGTTTGTCCTCAATGTGCTCTGAAAATTAACTAATATACATTTACAGATATAGTGTAATTGTAACATGAAGTTATGAGATTAACTAATCTACATTTACACATATTTATGCGATTTTAATCTTCATTTTTCAGTTTCCAAATTTAAATTATAGATTCTCCTAATTTTTCTCCAGCAATATCTATTTGAATCTATTTTTTATTATAAGATGTTTTATCTTTTTTATTATTTGTTTATACATCTTGTTATTATATTAATTTTTTTGTGCGTTTATTATTACTATTTATATACCTATTTATTATTTTGATAAGATTTGTTTTATATTGTTTCACTTTTTTTTTTAAAAAAAAACCCAACCCTTATTTCCAAAGTTTCAATATATTTATAATTTTTGTGAAAAAAAATTTAAGCACTTTCTTCCCTACATATTCAAAAATATATATTTTTTAAAAAAATCTTAATTCTACTTTACCTTCCTCTTATCCTATCATTTTGTTTCTCTCTTTCCTATTTTCCATTTGTAGCAAGTTTGTAGCCATAACATCTCCACAATTTCTTGTTTAAAATCTATGTTAACATACCCTTCTCACCGCAGTTGCATCTTGGGTCACCTTCTTTAGAACCTTCCATTCTTTCTTCTCTCACCATCACCCTCTCTACTACATTTTGGTTTGCATGAATTGTCAAATCTTCTTTTGCTCATTATCAATTGGTTCTCTAAGCATCCGCATACCACCAGCGGTGACCATCGCACCATAGACACACCATCGTGGTCGTCCATTGAAGAACCAACTGCCAATTGTTTCTCGATGAGACCCATATTGGTGAGTTTTTAGATTTTCGAACCGTTTCTAAGATTTTGACCATGCTATTTGTTTTTAAGTTTTTGGTTGAGATTGTGATTTTTTTGCTTCTAGAAGTTTAGATAAAGTGTATTTGCAGTTTTTGAAGCATTGTCTATTTGTACTCAATTTGTTAATCTTTGGGATAATTTGGTCACTTACCAAATTGTATTTTTTATTATTTAAATTTATTTTTCTATTTTTACAATTTTGAAACTTTTTTGCCATTTTTTCAAATAAAACTTTAAATTTTGCTATTTCTCTGGTGAACCCTTTAATATATTGTAGATAAAATTTGGAAGATTAACAAAAATGACTCATTGGAAGTTTTATTTTATTTTTTGACCTATTTTTTAAAAACAATTTTTTTTACTCCCTTATGATGAAAATGATGTAAGCATGGTAAATATTGGTTGTATAATTACTCTTATGCCTCTTATTAAATTCCCACTCTCAATTTCAACCACCACCTACCAAATTAATTCACATTCTCCACCTAAAATTAATTTATCCAAAAACTATTAACAAAAAATTATTCACACAAAAAATTCTCCATCAAATTTGATTTGTTTACAACCTTGCAAAAAATTCTCTTCACCAAATTGTTTCTAGCACGAAATGCGTAAGTCCAAAACTTGTATTTCACAAAGTTATAATTTTGTACACTCCGTCGTAAGAAGGCATGTATTTCATTTTTGTATGTATTCTCAATAGTTCACTAACTTTTGGGAAAATTGACAAAACTAAATGACATTTTTGAGGTTTGATTTATGCTTACTTTGTTGATTGTTTTTTTTTTTTTTAATAATAATGCACTGCATTTGATATTTATTTATAAATTTATTAAAATAACATTTAAAAAATAGTAGATTTTTTTAAGATACCCGCTCGGGCTTCACCGGATAGAAAGCAAACGAGTTCAAATTACCCAGTCGGGCTTCACCGAGAATAAAATAAAGGTTGGAATAAGTTTGATACACGACCGGGCTTTACCGGGTAGAAAGAAAATGAGTTCAAATTACCCGGTCGAGCTTCACCGGGAACAAAATAAATGTTGGAATGAAGGAACTCTTAACGAAGAGCATTCATGAGTGCGTTCGGATCTTTTCGATTTCATTGTGACCGAAATAAAACACATACATTCTAACATATAGTTATGCAAATTCACACTAATTAAAAGCATGCTTTGTACACTAAAATATAAGGGAAAGAGTTCTTATACCAGTTGAAGATCCTCTTTAAGCTTTGAACTCAGACGCAACGGAAGAACCTCCACCCGCACTTTATCGCCCAATAAACAAGTCGACTGCAGCAGCACGATTGTCTACACGAACGGCAGCAACACGAAGTCACGAACGAGTGAATAACAATGGGGACGACACTACCAAATGAAGCCCTTGGTATTCTCGAAGTGAGAATCCAAAAAGTGGTATTAGGTGAGTTTGGTAGAGGTTGGAGAAAGAACAAATCGTGTAGATGATAAGCAAGTGGAGAGAAAATGAGCTATCATAGCTCTGTGCTTATCGTTTAGAAGAAGCTACACGATCATGTAGGTTTTACTAAGCAATCGTTTAGTAAATGGTAGATAATCGTTTAGAAAACGCGGCACATTATGCGATCGTTTAGGAAAGCTAGCGTACGATCATTTAGGCATTGATGTGTGATCGTTTAGGTGATGAACGACTATTGTATAGGCTCTCAAGCTATGCGATCGTTACGTTTTCACACCGATTGCCAATTTTTTCGAACTTTTGTAAAATGAAACAAATTTTCATTTTATCATCGGTTACCATAACCGAATATGGCTGCTCCCACTAACGCACGACCAAGAGAAGTTTTAGGCCAATTATCATATAATTAACCAATTTAATAATTAATGAATATAATCATATTATATTCTTACCATATAGTTTGATATCACATACCTACTATAGTAATTTCTCCTCCACATGATATAAATCATATTTATATCTAAATTCTTTCAAAATAATGTATCTCATACATTTAGTCAATTATATCATATATAATCAACTAGTTCAATTATATCATATATAATCAAACTCCCTCTTGTTAATTTGAACATTTCAAACTGACCTAAACATTGATTCTCGACTTTATCCAAGCTACCCAAGGGTCCTAATGAACCTGTGGCTCGAAGCTCCAATGGTCCGTGAATAGCTGACTACACTCTTTAGCCACGAGATCCACCATCCGTTAACTACCAGACATTTCACTAAAGACCAACAACTGAACTCTTCTTACCACAGATATATTTCTGTGTCCATCAGATATAACCAATCATAAGTACGATGACCCTTCACAGATTCTCGTAAGTACAGCTGGATCAATTTATCGTTTTGCCCATGTAGTTACATCTCACTCCTTAAGTACCACAGATTCCTCTAATGAACAATATAACATAGTCCAACTATGTGTGAACACCTCTCGAGCCAAGAGAAAGTGTTGGCACCACATCATTTAAGCTCTAGAATCAGCCCTTAAGGGAGTTATCTATTTACTTACCCCTATTTTGGGGAAGAAGTGAATTTCATCTTGTGTAGCTGAGTTCCCAACTCCCAAATTAGACGAATCCCCAAAATGGTAGGTTTGAATCGGCGACCTAGCCACTCGCACCCATACAAATTAAAGGACCACCCTCAATGGTAGGAGTTCCCAACTCACTTAGGATTGAGGTCATGTTACCTATGGTCATCCTAGTAAAGTGAAATCTCTGTCATGAACGATGTTATATAACGAGAAGTTAACACTTCGTGGTCAGGTCTTATACAAACTCTTTGTATAAAATGCCCCCGCTCACATGTCCTCTACACAAATGATCAGGATCAGACCATCTGTGATAAGTCACAACACCAGGATAAGGTTTCCCTTCTATATCCATATACTACAGACCATTTTGGTTATCACTCAAGACATGATCCATTTGTATGTCACCACATACATGCTTAAGTTACATACAGATAACTAGGGATTTTATGTTTATTGGTTTGTGGTAAAGTAAATAAAACATGCAACTGAGCAAAAAAACAAGATGTGAAGTAAATATCATATATTATACAACACAAGCGTTCATACAAACTGTTTACAAACTACAGGATACGAGACTTTAGGGCATCAATCCCAACAGAAATAAGTTTGATTCCCGGTCGGGCTTTATCGAGTATTCACCAGGTATGGAATAAAATGATCGACTCTTCACCAGGTGACCCGGTCGGGCTTCACCGGGTCTTTCTCGGGTCCAGGCCCGGTAGAGTTAACCCTAGCCTGACCAGGCGCACAAAAAGGAATGATTCTATTTTTGACCCGGTGTTCTACCCGGCTGGGTGGATGACCGAGCCAAAAAACAGAATAATTCCTTTTTTGTTTTTAGTTTTTTTTTGCTTTTTGTTTTTGTTTTTGTTTTTTTGTTTTTGTTTTTTTTTTTTTTTTTTTGCTTTTTCTTAACTACATTATATTTATACATTTTTTATATAAATTGTAGGAAAATGCTTCATGTTTGGATTTGTTTCAGTGGATTTGAAATGAAAGGGAAAAGGATTACGATGGAAGAGTTGTGGGGGTTTGACATTGAGTTCGGCATGACCTATAATGAATTCCTGACTGAAGTTTATGGATAAGTTGTATAATGTCAGATGAGTATAATCTTGTTATAAGATGTATACTTCAATTGTGGTCCAGAACCCCTGCATTTGTAATTCAGAATGATGAAGTTCTACACCACATTCCTTACATGAGAAGAGGTCTCAATAATACCTCTTTACGTATCCACATTTCTAAAGTGTTCAACAAATCAAGGATTTCATCCAAAAAAATTCATATATCCTGCGAACTGAAGAAATCCCTTCAACATCTAGGCCAGTACATTGGAAGATGGAGTCAGATAGTCCATTTTCCCCCACATATTTTAACCCATCACTTACTTCGTCGCCTAGTAATTTGGCGACTCATAACTTAGGGGATGTAGTAGATAAAGGTCAATATTTCAATGATTGGTCTTGGAGGGAGAAGGATGATGGAGAGGAACCCAAGATTAATACCCACCATACACCTCATGTAGAAGAACGAACAATCAAAAACTACGGAGGCTCGTCACATGAAACGGGTCGTGACTTGTCACATCCATCTAGTAACACAATCACCATGCCAGGTCAGTCTTATTCTTCTGAAGATATGCAAGTTGGTGACATATTTATATCTAAGAAGGATTTAAAGATGCGGTTATCTATGTTAGGAATTAGAGGTAACTTTCAGTTTAGGGTTAAGAAGTCGATTACAACATTATACAAAGTTATATGCTTAATTGAAGAATGAAAATGGAGACTTCAAGCCATTAAATTGAAAATTTGTGAAATATTTAAGATCTCTAAGTATGACAATATTCACACATGTAGAAATGAAATATTGACTAACAATCATAGACAAGCTTTTAGTTGGGTTCTCGGACATTTAATTTCGTCGAAGTTTGAAGATGTTGTTCATATAGACCGAAGGACATTATGAAGGATATAAAACAAGAGTATGGTGTGAGTTTAAGTTATGACAAGGCATGGAAGGCAAGGGAAGAAGCGTTAGTGCTTGTTTGGGGGCCACCAGAAGAATCGTACAAGTTACTAAATTTGGTGAAACCTTACAAATTGAAAATCCCGATTCAACATTTAAATATGATATGCAAGAAGATAAATATTTCAAGCACGTCTGTATGGATCTTGGTGCTTCTAACTGCATTCGCCCAGTTTTAATTGTAGATGGAACACATTTAAGGGGAAAGTACAGTGATAAACTCTTGCTTGCGACTGGGGTCAATGGAAACAATCAAATATACCCAGTCGCGTTGGGTATATCTGGTGGAGAAACTGATGGATCTTAAGTGTGGTTCTTTAAGCAATTAAGATGTGCAATTGGGCAAGTTAATGATTTGGTTATCGTACCAGATAGACGCCCTAGCCTAAAAAAGGCAATTATCATGGTCTTCCCAGAAGCATTTCATGGTATCTGCATCCATCACTTGAAAGATAATTTATTAGTTAATTTTAAGAATAAAGATATTTTCGATATTTTCGACAAAGCAGTCAAGGCAAGTCGTGAGCTTGTGTTCAACTACCATTGGAGTCAATTTGCAGGGTATCCAGGCGCATGCAAATACTTAGAAGATATTGGTCTTGAGCGGTGGGCTAAGGTGTACCAATGTAATAGAAGGTACAATCAAATGACAACAAACCTCGCCGAGTGCATAAATGGAGAGTTAAAACTTGCAGACACTTACCAATCACGTTATTTCTAGACCATATTAGAGGTTGGTTATAGGATTTGTATTACAGACATCGAACGGATGCATCAAACAATACGTCAAGACTGTTGAACTATGCGATGGCAATAATTCGTGACGTGGCAAACAAAGCAAGCAGAGACCGGGCCAAAATCCTATATCGATGGGTGAAACTCCCCGCCCGGCTGTACCCTTCCCAGTCCCGATCGGGCGTCCAGTCCCCCCTCCTAAACTCGATCGGGCGGTCCCTACCTCTACCCAGTCCCAGTCGAGTCTACCCGTTCCCTTCCCCTTTTCGCCCAGTCCCACCCCTTCCCTATCATACCCCTTCACCTGTCTCTTATACACATCTAGATGTGTATAAGAGACAGCTCCTAAACTCGATCGGGCGGTCCCTACCTCTACCCAGTCCCAGTCGAGTCTACCCGTTCCCTTCCCCTTTTCGCCCAGTCCCACCCCTTCCCTATCATACCCCTTCACAGTCCCCTTTTCTGGTTTTTGGCTTGGCCCCATACCCGACTGGGCTCAGGACCAGGCCAAATACCAATCTTCCCCAATCTTCCCTGCACGGTCACGTAACTTGCCGGACACCCCTACCCTTACCCGGTTTTGCCCCCTTCCCCCTCGTTCTTTTCTCTCTTTCCCACCCATACCCGGTCGAAATATACATGGGTCCGACCGATCTAACACCGGACACCAATCTTCCCCAAATCTTCCCCAATCTTCCCCGCCCGGTCACATACCCGGTCACCCTCGTTTGAAGCCGACCGGGTAAGATTGATTTCTAGAAACTTATTTTTAGGCCCGAAATTGTTCAGAAAACACCGAACATGATGTTTTTAGAAAAAAAAAAAATTAACATTCAACATAGATTTAAAACAATCATTTTATAGCATCTAAGATAAACTAACATTAAGCAAAAAAAATGAAAATCCATATCTGATTAGATGAAAAATCCTAAATAATCTTCAATGAAAAGACAAATAGCAAGGGAAATCAAGATAAATAAAGTGAGATTGAAGAAATGGCAGGAGGAAATGGAGGGGGAAATGGCAAGAGAAATCGTGAGAGTGAGGTTTGGAGGGTTTGGAGTGACTTTTGAAATGTGAAAGGAATTTTACTTGGTTTTCAAAATTGTGGGTCAAAAGATAATATTTTAAAAAAGGGTCTAAATTTCAAAATTAAAACTAAAAAAAAACTATTTTTTTGTCAATTTTCCATAAAATTGGAAGGTTAATTGCATCGTAGGAATCTAAACTTGATTGGGTTGGTCCAAAATGTGACAAAATACAACCAAACCCAACTCATACAAACGCCGCCATCGCCAGTGCAGCAGCAGATTTCCATTCAACGAACACATCGGCTGTTGAGTGAGACGTAGAGACTCCGACTGTAGAGAGGGAAGAGCGAGTGATCGGTGGCAATAACTATGGCGTCGAATTATGATTTTCGAGAGGAAGAGTTTCAGGCATGCTGTGGAAGCTCCAAATTCGCCAAAGAAATGGTTTCCGCTTCCCCTTTTTCCTCCTTGGAACAAGCTGTAGCTGCAGCTAGACACATCTGGTTCAACCAGGTCTCCATTCTTTTCTTTTACGTTCTTTAATCTCTTTCTACCATTGTTTGTGATCAATCGAGACTGAAAATTTCATGCTTATTTGTTTGTTTTCTAAAGGTCGATGTGAATGGTTGGCTGGAAGCTTTCTCTGCTCATCCACGGATTGGTGGTCAAGTCTCCAAATCATCCAGTCAGACGAGTGCTCAGTTAAGATCCTTTAAATGCTAGATTATTACTTCTCTATCTTTCTTGACGAAATCGAATTGACTGGATCAGTTTTATGGAATCAGTCCTTACAGTTATTTGAATTTTGAACAGAACTAGGAATAAGATAGTATTCTATTAGGATGCAATTGAATGCTGGAACGTAAAGCTTGATTTCAGGTTGCAAGGACTGTGAGAGAGATCTATCATTGGTTTTAATTTTAACTGATGCCAAATACTGAATTGTTTGGAAATAGGGGCTGTATGATTTTGAAGCTTCCTTTCTTCTTCCCCTGTTTGTTGCTTTCTAGTTTTGTGGTTGT
Organism: Benincasa hispida; assembly: GCF_009727055.1. Lineage (NCBI taxonomy): Eukaryota > Viridiplantae > Streptophyta > Magnoliopsida > Cucurbitales > Cucurbitaceae > Benincasa > Benincasa hispida. Next base: position 2,181,238 of record NC_052349.1, on the reverse strand, counting down.
GAAGATGCTATTTCACTGCACAATTGTGATGTTGTGATGGTTCTTAATCCACTCTGAGAAAAGGGAGATTAGATTACATAGATGTCAGAAAATAAATTATTTCTAGTCGAAACAGGGAGATGTAAGGGTCTTAGTTAAGGATATTAGTATGATATCAGTAAGAGCATAAGGGTAATCAGTTAGGGAGTATACTTGGTTTATCTTGTAGTTCTTCATCCTTTATCTTTCAATATATCTTAGATCTTGGTTCCTGTTGGGCGGTATCGTAATGGGAGACGTTCATTTCTTTTCTTCATTATAGGCTTTCATTATGCGTACATTTTTCCATTGCTTGTATAACTTCATATGCTATTGTACACGTGAAGTGACTTTTTAGTGAAATTCTTCATAGATGGAGTAAGGGAGAACAGTCAACTGCAATGGCAACCGCCACTGGTTCTAGCTTACAGGTTATAACATGCTATCCTCTTGCTTAGAAATATGAAAAGTATTTGGAGTCTGTTTTAATATCATCAAGTTGACCACTTTTTTGGAAGAGGTGTTTGGGTTTGAGTTATTCATGATTAAATCAGTGATTTCTAGTGTACTTTTGCGTAATACTTGCTGGCCATTGCAGGAGCTAGCAGAATGGAATAGCCAGTATCAGCAGAAGTTTGGGTTTGTTTTTCTTATTTGTGCATCTGGAAGGAGCACTAGCGAGATACTTGCAGAATTGAAGGTAGATCCTTCACTGTAGTTAATGATAATGGTCTCTTGTATTATAGGCTTTGATTAATAATCATTTTGTTTTCGGTTTTTCTATTTTTGAAATTTGTGATTAACCCTCATAATTTATTGACAAGTTTTTCACTTTTCTTAGAAACACATGAATTCTAAACCAAATTTCAAAAACAAAATAAAAAATTTCAACTACTTTTTTCTTTTAGTTTTCAAATTTTGGTTTGGTTTTTAAAAGCACGTTTAAAATGTAAGTAATTAAGTGAAACAGACTATAGGTGGAAGCATTGTTTGTAAGCTTAGTTTTCAAAAAACAAAATGATTGTCAAATAGGACCTTAGATATTCATTCTTTTAAACCCTTTTCAAGATGAATAATGTCAAATCATACGATGGACTAATTTTCTAAAACATATAGTGATCCCAGGAGCACCTGTTTTTATTAGGAAACTTTAAGCAAAATACGGATAACGTGAATCAGACAAAGGATTTCCATAATCTGTGTTTTGCTTCATCTTCTTACTTTCAACACTGAGTCACTGAGTTCAATTAAATGGAATAACCTTTCATCTTTATTGAAAACCTGTTTATTTGTCTTGAAACCTAGCTCAATGATGAGAAGCCATTGGCATTACTGTCGTGAATTGCAATAATATCAGCTACTTTTCCTTGTATTTTGTTCATATTTTCTGGCCAGAGGTGCAATTCTTAGGATATGCTTGTCCGCCATCCTTAGAAATCAACGGAGAAATTGGGTTGCTTAGTTGGAAGTTTGAATTGTGTTACAATTGTATAAAACTCTAATCGATCCCTCTTCATTCAGTTGAAAATGTTTTCATCGTCTGAAGTATGAGCAATTGTGCCTGCTGCAGAAAAGGTATTCAAATCGACCCATAGTTGAGTTTGAGATTGCTGCTCAGGAGCAAATGAAAATAACAGAACTGCGTCTTGCAAAGCTTTTCTCAACCAAACAAAATACCTCTTCAACCCGAGAGAGCTATTCTCCTCCGGATTTTGTACGAAAAGTAGAAGGTAATCTTTGTTTATAGATATAACAAAAGAACTTGCAAAGAATACTTTATCTGTTTCATCTGTGTGTTCATAGCTTCATGGAAATCTATTTAAACTTTCAGACGTGCTATTATCTGTTTTCAATGAGCAGTGACATTTACTGTGAAATATAACATCACGGAACCAGCATGTCCAACGTAACAGAAATTTATTTTCTCGCTTAATCTTCCAATTAAGAGTGCATCAATACGAAAAACAAAGAGATGAACAGATTAAAACACTTTCTCAGAGAAAATGAATTCTAAAACTACACACATTCTACATATATTGAACTTTCTTGATGCCTTGCATTTTAAGCAGTAACTATTCATCTTAGTCCTTTTAGGTGTTTGGGTATCCGGTTTGAGAAATAATAAGATTTGTAGATCCTATTATGGTGGTTGAAAGATCTAGTGAGGATGTCTGGGTGGGGCTGCCTCTTACCCTCTTTTGGGCATCCATTAATAGACTTTTTTTTTTTTTTTTTTTTTTTTTTTTTTTTTTTTTTTTTTTTTTTTTTTTTGTAATTATGATCTTGGCATGATTTTTCACTTTTGTTGGATTGGAGCCCTTTTTTAGTTAGTGTATTCCATCTTTCAATGAAAGCTTGGTTTCTTATCCAAACAACAAATTTTAATCCTTTTTAAGTTATTTTCTTTACTGAACCAATTTTAACTGTTAAGCTGGACGGATGAATATGGCATGGTCATTTCCAAAAATAATAGGTTGATTGAATTGATATATTCTGGTCACATTTTCTCATTTGCTCATTCTGAAACTCTAGAAGATCGTGTGCACATTATCGGAGGGCATCTAGGTGCTACTTCTGAAGCTTCAACTGGAAAAACATCTCAAGTTTTAACTCGAACTCGTCCCCCAATTACGACCCACGTGTTAGATGTTGCACGAGGATCTCCAGCTGCAGGTATTGATGTCCGTTTGGAAAGGTGGATTGGTACTCAACCACACCCCTTATTCGGTGAGGGCGATGTTGGTGGCTGGGTACTCGAAGGGTCTTCAGCAACAGATAAAGATGGCAGAAGTGGCCAATTGTTGAGCATGGTTGAAGCTCTAAATCCAGGAATATACAGAATAAGTTTTAACACAGGAAAGTATTTTCCCGCCGGGTTCTTTCCATACGTTTCCATCGTGTTCGAAATCAGGGAATCCCAGAAGTTGGAACACTTCCATGTCCCTCTCCTGCTTTCACCATTCTCATTCTCCACATATCGTGGAAGCTAGAAGTTCTCTGTTCATGTAACTGTTTCACTATTTTGGCAAAAGGCGAATAAAGCAATGTCAATTGGTAGCTAAACGACGATGTTGACTGTACTGAATGTTGTATAACATGATTAAACTCTTGTGCAAGTTATCTAATAAATATGAAGATATCGTCAAAACGAGGCTTGTACTCGAGCTTAAATCTATTTATATGTATACAATGTATAAAACTGAATAGCAGTGTCAGTTTATGATTAAAAAAGATGGTCCTTGAACGCAAGAATGTGAATTTTGTTGGTAAAATTTCATGACGAAACAAACAATTTGGAGACTTCAATAGGAAGGCTTCCTAAGCTCAATTTCAAACTGATTCAGGGTTCTCACTCAATTACCTCTTTCCTATATATAAAATTAACCATTTAAAATAGATATAATTTTTTTCCTTTTTTAAGAAAAAAAGAGAGATGGATTAATTTAAAAGATGACGAGATAAAAAGAAATTAAATTTACATAAAATAGTAAGTGGCTTTTGGAATCCAACAACAAGGCTTAGGCTATTGGATATTGATTAATTGTGAAATATAAAGCCAATTAATTTAACTTTTAATCTATTTTTCATTTTTTTTAAAAAATTAATCCCAATAAAAACACATCTTAAACTTTTCACTTAAGAGTCGGACAAATGAAATTACCAAGATCTCAAATTTCAGGTTATTGAAAAAGTGGTCTTGAATTGACCACAATTCTTTCCTTGAATTAATGCTCATTCTACAATTGTCGATTATAACAACCAAGAGAGTGAATGCAAATAAACTATAAATATGGTTATAAACTTGGATTTAACCATTAACATTCTTTCAAAAGCTTTTTGAAGGTTCAATTCAAAGCAACAAGCTTCAATTTCTACCGGTCCAAAACCAAAACGATGCAAGCAGTTAAGGATAAGCTACATGACATAAGCGTCATGCGCAAGGCCAAGGCTGAGGCAAAGGCCGAAGAGAAGGTGAGCTCTCGATAATGTTGAGTTTAGTTGTATTATTACTGAAAATATTTTCAATTCGAATGTCAGAAACAACCATCAAACATTTTGATCAATCACAACCAATACCAAATTCGTTGAAATAGTTTTTTTCGGTCCTTCCCAGCTCATATCCACTACCAAAATTCAAATAAAATTTTAACTTTTTTCATCTTACATCCAAACTATTGATTTTTTTGAAATCTTTGTCAAAATGAACTCCAAGGTTGTACATAATTTTTAAAATCTTCTCCAATTTCATATCGCAAAATTATCTAAGATCAATTTAGGAAATATTAAGTGAGACTTGGGAAAGATGTACGATCCCGATCTTTATCGATTCCATTATCCCAAAAAATAGATACTTTAGATGTACGAGGAAAAAAGTTGAATTTTCTTTTAATCTCGGAGTTGATGTCGGCTGGGAAGGACTAATAAAAACTATTTCAACAAATTCTTCAAACGAGTGGTAGTTGTAAAAGAAAAGAATTTTTGGAGGTTATTTCTGATAATTTCTCTTCATAATCGAGGCATATATGTCTCGGCCTCGATTGGAGACATCCCAGATTTGAATGATGATTTCTGAGGGGTTTTTTGTTGGAATGGTGAAATGGCAGGCAGAGAAGGAGCTAGCAAAGGCAAGAGTGGAAGTGGCTCATGAGGTAAGATTGGCCAGAGAGGCTGAAGCTGCAATGGATCTTCATGTAGCCAAAGCTGGAATGAAGGCTGAGAAAGAAATGACTAAGTATGCCAATACTCACACCCATACATTTGTGGCTCCCGGCGGCACCGCTGCTCTCGATTGCACCGCCGACATGGCCGTCGCTCCTGGCGTGACTATTGTCAACGCCCCCGGCACCGTCAACATGGCCGGAGCTCCTCCCGTTAATAAGAAGTTACTGTAAAATTCTTGTGTAACGCCATAACAAAAATGATATCTTTCATTTGCAAAGGTACTTTAATTTGTTTTCTACAAGTTCTATTCTACCACATCTTTAGATGTTGTGTAGTATATATATAATTTATATACAATAGAATGTAAGATTCTATTTGGTTTCATTTTCCACATCATACTATTATCATATTTTTGTTCACTCCGTTTGTTTACTAATTTTGTTTACCTTCTATAGTTTTCACATTGTTTCAAGAAAAATTTTGTATTCGTAGCCAAATTTTAAAAGACAAAAATTATTTTCTATTTTCTAGATTTTTCAAAAATATCGGTGAAAGTAGATAACAAAATAAAAAAACTTATTTTTACAACGATGAAACTTAGGGTCTGTTTGAATTGACAGAAGAAAAAAAATATTTTCCAAAAAGATTATTTTTATTTAAACTGTTTTGATAAAAATGGTTTAAAATAAACTTTAAAAAGTATTATAAAAACTATCTTGATCGGATATCAAACACTCCAATCTTTTTCAAAATGCATCTGAAAAGTCAATCCAAACACACTGTTAGTTGAAAATAGTGTTTACAAACTTAATTTTAACCCATTGAAACAGGTGGAAATGTAACCAAAATTCTACATTGTCTAGATAAGTAGAAGATGATGGTTTTATAAATGGAAAAAACACATGAATTAGATAACAAAATTTCTCGTCAATTAAAACAATTGAAAATAAAGATTTTGAGAACTCAGAGAAAGTTAATGGTAATTTTTCATGAATATTGATATATATATAGAAATGAAGTAGGGATATATAAATCTTAAAAGAAAAAGAAAACCAATATTTGATTGCTTAAGAAAACTATTTTGATTTTTAATGAGTGCTTAATTTTCCTAAAAAAACCCATCCTATTGGTTCTGGCATTGATTTTAACAAAAAATGAGCCAAATCCAACTTGTTTATTACCTAAAAGTTAACAAAAAGAAGAAATAAAAATATACACTAAAAAAGTAACATTTAAAAAAAAAAAAAGAAGAAGAATATATTTATATTTTTTATAGAAATGGAAGGGAGTTGATAAAATTTGGCACAACAAAGACTAATTTTAGAATAAAATGCAAGAGAATCCAAAGCAGGCAGGTGAACTAACTCTCAGGAATTATCACCAAAACGATGTCGTGTTGGAAAAGAAAATTTTTAATAACTTTTAGTTTTCACCTTCTTTATTCTCTTCTGTTATAAATTAAGTACATAATTAACCTTTCTTCTGCATATTATTTTGTTGTGGATTTTTTTTCTTTTTTTGGTTCAAAATGGGAGAGAAAGTTGAAGGCATCACTGCCATTTACAAAGTAAATCTTCATTGCCATCAATGTTGGAGAGAAATCAAAAAACCTCTTTCTAGAACACAAGGTAATTCAATTGAGCCTTTGGTTTCGTTTTTCGATTTTTGTTTTTTAAATTTATACTTCTTTCTCACTGTTTTTCTGTAGTATGAATAATGTAGAGCTGAAAATTTCACTGTTTTTATCAAATCAACCACGATTTCTAAATGGTTTACGTTTATAAAACGATAAAATTGTATGGTCAAATTATAAATTTAAGTGATAGGATAGTTGCATAGTATATGATTGGTTAAATAATTAATTTATTTTTTCATATTTATTATTATTAGGAGTTCAAAATGTTGAAGTTGATATGGAGAAAAATGAAATAAGGGTGAAAGGTTCAAATTTGGATGTGCTAAAAATAGAGAAACAAATAGAGAAGTTGAGCAAGAAAAGAGTTGAGTTGATTTCTCCCAAAGTGAAGCCCAAAGAGAAAGACCCTCCTAAACCCCCTCACAACAAACCCAAACCAACCATTGTGAGTATTATTACTAAACTTAAGTTTATTATTTTTTTATATAATTATGTAATATTCATTTGCACCCTTGTTTCTTGTTCGTACACATCTTCTTTTTGTTTTTGAACCTATAGTGAGTTACAAACAGAGTTCGAAAATGTGAAATCTTTAATGATTCCATCATACATGATTGAGTTACGAAAACTTCTGGATAGGTATCCCACATCTAAATTGAATTCTTTCTGGTTAAAGAATCTCTTTCTAGTTGCTTTGAAATAATTAGGAGATTCTCTAGAAGAAATATGAGGTTCTGTTTCTAGTAGCAACATGCTATAGGGTGGCGGTCCCGCTTATGGGGTCAAATCAATACGTTCGAAGAAGAAAGATTGGAATATCAATCTCATCGGGATGGCTACTTCCAAGCCCACCTCTTGGTTGTCATCACTCGATCACTTCCTTTTTCACTAAGTGATTGCTTAGGGACCTTAGCGTACGATCTGGGTTGTTTTCCTCTCGACTTTGGATCCTAGAAGAACCTAGTAGAAAGTAATAAATTTATTTGTTTAATATTCTTTCCGTGATTTGCATCTTTCTTATGTATAATGGTTGAATTTTTAGCCAAATTCTAATAACAAGAACAAGCTTTTAAAAACTACTTTTTTTTTTTAGTTTTTAAATTTTGACTTGGTTTTTTAAACCATTAGTACAAAGTAGATAATAAATGAAGAAATTTGGAGGTAGAAGTAGTGTCAATTGGTTTAATTAATTTTTAAAAACAAAAATTAAAAACCAAATTGTTACTAAACCGTACCTAAATTATCAAAAATCAATATTGTTAATTGCTTCAATTGATGTTTTCCAAATGTCCCCAATGAATTGATTACTTATATATACATCTTCACCTTTCTAAGCAACAGTTATATAGGTTAAAATATGCCAATTAATTTGATTCATAAATTTTGAGTTTCATTCTATTTTATTTTAGTGTATATATACTTTCGGTAAATATTAAAGTTAATAATTCAAAGTTAATTTTTATCCATATTGGTTAAATATAATAATAATAACAATAATTTTTATGCATACTAAAAAAACATTATAGGAATATGTTTTCAATATTTATATAGAAAATGAGACTATTAAAGAAAACAATAAATTAACGCTAATTTTAACCACCATTTAACCTATACTTTTAATAAATCATAAAAATCATTATGTTAATTAAGATATGATGGTTAAAAACTCAAATCAACTTGTAAAGCATTTTCTGGTTAATGATTATATATTTGCTTACTTTTATCTGCATTTTCTAGATTAAATAATAATATATTACATTTATTTTACTGAATTTTTGAAAATTTGAACCCCAGACTTGGAGGAAAAAAAAGTATATATCATTTAAAACTAATTTTGTTGAAGAGAATTGAAAATAATAATAATAATAATAATAAAGTAATTGCATGATTTTTTTTTTCTTTTCACTTGCAGGTCCATCGCACAATAACAGCTAAGGTTCACTTGCACTGCGCCAAATGCGAGCAAGACTTGAAGAACAAGTTGTTAAAGCATAAAGGTTTTGTGACATTAATCCTTTTATTTATTAATTTGGTTTCCTTACCAATTTCCTTCCATTTTCATCGCTATAGTTTATATTTAAAATTTTAGTTCCGATATAATCAATAGTATTAGAATCAAGTACAAAAATTTACTGTTGAATTCGCATTAGGCATATTTAATTATTTATGATTTAGAAAAGTACACCATATAAACTATCTAACCCTAACCACATCACCATTTTATATTATGTAACGTTCTTTCTAATAAAATTGTTCTATCTCTATCTCGTGGACGTAACTAACATACGGTGCAAATCTGTGTGTTGATTTTCTACTAATTTTATGTTTTTTTTATATTATTTAATTATCGATTTCTTAACAAATAGTTTCCTATCAAACCATCGAGACTATTTATTAGGTTTGTCAAATTAAGAACTGGATACTAACTTTTTTTTTTTTTTTTTTAATTAGAGGGATTAAATTTATAATATTCATAAAAAATTGAAAAACTAAATACCCCATTATATTGGCAGGAATATATAGTGTGAAAACAGACATGAAAGCTCAAACCCTAACAATGGAAGGAAGCATTGAAGCAGAGAAGTTCAAATCCTATCTAAAGAAGAAGCTGCAGAAACACGCAGACATTACGGCCGATACGAAATTGGCCGATTCTTTGAAGCCAACGCCACCGCCGCCGGAGAAGAAGAAAGAAAGTATTACTGATCAAAAAGAGAAGCCTAAAGAAAAACCTTCATCTGAAACGACTAGTGACAAGAAGACTATTGTTGCAGAGATTCAAACTAAAGACAATAATAATGAAATTAATAATGTTAATAATAAAAATAACGTTCCTTATTTCATTCACTATGTATATGCTCCTCAATTGTTTAGTGATGAAAATCCAAATGCATGTAAAGTAATGTAAAGTTGATAGTTTAATCTATCACGTTATCTATACATCTATGTTTTCTTGACTATTAAATGAAAGAAAATACGACATATATATGTATAGCGGCCAATATCCAAGTTTAAAATGATTAAAGTCAGTTAACTCAAGCTCAAAATCATTTAAAATCAAATTTGATGATATACAAATGACTTTGAAAAATGTAAATCAAACGTTAAATTGAATTTAAATGATTATTTATATATCTTGGAGTGATTCTAAACGTGATAAATAAATTATTTTAATCTTTTGAAAATCACCTTCAAATAAGTAGTTAAAATTAGGTAAAAATGAATATATAGTCTTGAGTTTTTTCAACTCTAGAAAGTAGTGTCACACACTAGTATATGGTCGTAGATGGTCATATATAATATAAAATTGATCGAGTTTATAATCATATAAAATAAATCAAAACAAATATAAATGGTAGGATTAAGATATATAAAATTGGGAGAAAATCAATTTTTTTTATTCCTAAACTTTGCAACTTAAGATTCTTTCACCCTAAATTTTCAATTATTTCATCAATTTAATTAGATTCTAAACTTAGATTAATGTGTTATACTTTTTACCCTCTATTCAAATTTCACTAATTCACAAATGAATTATATGGGAAAAAACAATAGAAAAATCTTCATAAGCTTATTAATTTCAATCATATCAAGTTTTGACTTTTTTTAAAAAACAAATTGATTAATACACAAATTAACCATATCAAAATTCAAAATTCACAAATCTTTACAAGAAGAAAAAAAAAAGGGAAAGGAAGAAAGAAAAAAAATCTAGCTCAACGTCATTTTCTCTGATATCCTATCGATTTTGTACTATACACTCAAATTTTCATAAGAACAATCAGAAGAAAAAAATTTGAACACCCCTTTTAAGTTTTAAGGTTAAAATTATTGCATATGCAATTTGATAAGTTGAAAATTTTAGTATAAAAATTATTGTAACTTAACAAGTTTTAGAATACAATTTGATTTTCCCCTAAAATTAAAATAGTTATCATAAATTCTATTTTTATTTTTTTAAAAAAATGCAATATTATATATTGTTCTCCTCAGCTAGGTGAAAAACCAATATAAACAAAAGTTGGAGTCTCGAAATTACATTATTTCGAATACTTCATCTGAAAATTTTGTCCATGTTAACGCATTTATTGAATTTAATGATAATTATCAATGCTGACCCAAATTCAAGTTATATATATTTTAGATATATTCATAATCCAATATCTTCATACAAATTGTCTACTCTTCTAAATAAATCAAAGTTATATATATATATATATTATTAATTAGTTTCATTATCTTGAGACTTTCATGTTTATCTAAAATTCATTATATTATACAACAATTCCTCAAAGTTTACCTTTCCAGCTAATCTTATTCTTTTTTAATGATATATATATATATATATATATCCAATAATGAGATAAAGTTGAGTTTTTATTTGATAATGATTTTATTTTTATTTTGTCGATGTTTGCTACTTATCACTTCTTTACTCGTCTGTTTCACTTGTTAAAAATAGTTTTGAAATCCCTTTTCATAAAAAAAAAAAAAAAAAAAGGAAGAAGAAAATGAAATCATAACAAAAAAATTAGGGGGAAAAGTATCTATCCTTTTAAAAAAATCTTGATAAAAAAGGAGAAATATTTTTCTCACTTATCATGAATTATTTGATTTTATTTTGTTTAAGTTGAGAATATGAATTTAGTTCAACGATAACTTGTATTTATTTTTCTTTGTGTGGTTTAAATGTTAATAGCTCGTATAAAAAAAAACTTTAAAAAATGAAGTTATAGTTATACTGATTCAAATTAATTTATATTAAGTTTTAAATTAAAAGAATACTTAAACTAACGATCTTAAAACCAAAAAGAAAGTGATTATGGTTCAAAATTTTAGCCAGATATGGAATCAAACACACTCTTAGAAATCTTAAAATTTACAAAAGTTACTAACAGAAGGGAAAAAAACAAGAAAAGAAGGAAAAAAAACTAAAAAGTTGGGGTTTTTGAACCAAAGTTTAAAGACAGTAACATTAGCATTAATCCAAACAATTATTATCAATTTCCCTAACCTTTTTCTCCCCAATGTTGATGCTCAATAAGATGCTCTCCCACCGGAGTTCCCTCCACCCCATCCGTCCACCGGTAGCTGATTTTGATTCCCCGCCATGTTCGACGGCAGATTAAACAATGGAAACCCGACCGACGGGTCCGGAAACGGGTTGCTAAGGCTCGCACCACCACCGTTGGACGGTTGTTCCTCCTCGTCCAACGGTAGCCTCTCGTAAGCAACATTGGTAAACGACGACGCAATGACGATCACCGGTCCAGAAGCAATCAAAGACCCAACTACATTCCCTCCGAGAATTTGTCCTTGCCCGCCCGCAAGGAAGATAGTCAAACTCGTAGCTCCTGGTGGAGCCGGTGGCGGCAAGAACGATCCCGATAAAGACAATATCTCAAACCTACAATTAAAAAATTAAATTAAATTAAATTTACCGTCATTCATCTGCTTTCTGAAAGTCCCAAAATAACCAAATTTCAAATTAAAATTAAAAAAACAAAACATAACTCTAATTTTATTAATTAAGTAAAAAAAGCTTTCGAGTTTAGGATTGATTTAATAAAACCTGCCAGGAAGAGTGACAACTGCGCCGGCCGATGCAGGTTGCCGTAAGGTAACGTTGGTGACGGTGCCGGTGCCACTCAAGATGCAGATGCCACGCTGGCGCTTCCGGGCATAAGTGGCGACGGAGTCGAAGACATCGCAACCGGTGTTGACTTCCAAGATGTGGGCCCGAAGAGTATTAGCACTTTCTCTGGTAATAATAACCGGTGGCTTCGGTTTATTTTTAGAACCGGACGGTCTGCCTCTGGACCGCCGGGCGACGATCTCGCCGCCGGAGTTGGGTTGGTGGTCGGAACCGTCGTCTACATCCGTCGGATGCTGCAGGTGTAGATCCACGGAACGGTGCTGAAGTTGATGAACAAAGTGAGAAGCAGAGCCTAAGTCTAAGCCCGCCATGAACAGATTAAAAAAAAAAAAGGAAATTAATAGTAATAACAATAAAAATAAGGGAAAATTCTATGTTTAAAAAAAGAGAGGGAGAGAGAGAAATCTTTAAAATCTACAGAGTGGAATTATAATTAAGCAAATGGAAGGAAGAAAGGGAAAGAAGAAGATGAAGGAGGAGAGAGAGAGAGAGAGAGGATGAAGGAGAAAGAAGAGAGAAGCAAATGCAGCGATTCCCACAAACATAAGAAGTTTTTAATAAAATATAAAAGAGAGAGAGACTTTAGGGTTTTTTCTATTATTTTAAACTGACCATGTTTTCTTTATTTTTTTATGCCTTTCTTTTTTTAAAATTATTACTATATTATATTTTCATTTTTAAATGTATTTTCCTACTCATTAGATTCAATCGAAATTTGTTTTCTTTATTATTATCTATTATTTTTCCCTTTTTTTTTTGTGCATGCATAAAATATAGTTTTTCTACTAATTGACCTTCTTTTCGTCTTTTGGCTTTAAGTTTTTCCCCCATTTTAATTCTTTTTTTTTTTTTTTTAAGCTAACCCATCTAAATTATCTTCCTTTTTATTTTTTTGACTGATGAAGTTATGTTTTGCTACATCACAAATTTTTTTAATCCATAAAAATTATTCTCTCACTTGTATAGCATTTGAATTCTTAATTAAATTTTAAAAACAAAAAGTTTTTTTTTTTTTTTTTAGATTTTGATAGATTTTAAAATCATATTATTAGAAAGTAGGATAGAAAAAAATTCATGAATGAAAATAGCATTTATTAAGCTTATTTTTTTTAAAAAAAAAATATATTAGTTATCAAACAAACGATACCTAATTTTCCAATTGCGTCTAATAGTTTTTATCCTATTCTACATATCCATTTTGTAATTTAGGAACTATTAAAGACAAAATTGAAAGTCTACGATCCTATTAGATATAAAGATTAATCTTATATCTAAATAATCTTTTAAAAACGTATATATTAGAAACTTGTATATTGATGCATCGGAAAAGATAATCAAGTCAAGTTTATGGTTAAATAAGGAAAATCCATCTCGAGAGAGAAGACTTCAAAAACAATGTTCTATTGAAATGGATGATTAAAAGTTTCCAATTACAAACCTAAATTAACTATTTATAGCCTTACAAGAAAATAAGACTAATTAGCTAATTAATTATAAATTATTAATTAAAAACTAAATAATCTAAATTAAAAACTAAACTAAATATTAAATAAATCATATTAGTTACCCTATAATTCTCCTCATTGTATATATGCACACAAATTTTTTAAAATTTCAAGACAACTTATAATTTTGTCACGTATTATTCTATGCAAGTCCATTATTATTTACATATATAACGTTCATAAAAAGAAAAGAATTCTAATTTAATACATATAAGTTTAAAAGGTAAGAGACTAAATTAAAAGGTTTTAGATGATGTTTAATCTATCGATTGTATGAACTTGTTCTATCAATTTCGAGGTCTGAGTTTCAATTCTTTCACTATTATATATCGTAATAAATATATATTCTTAGACAATGTACAAATTAAATTGATCGAGAAAAATCGATATTATAAGGATTTATGATATATATATATATATACTATATTTTCCTAGTAGTTAGATTCAATGGGTTTTTCCTTTTAGTTTTTTTCATACTATTCCTATGTAAAATATATTTCTTTGACCAACCTTAATCTTCCCAAAAAAAAAAAAAAAAAAAACAATAATGAGGTCAAATACTTTAAAATTTATTTTGAATTAAGAATTATTTTTTAAAAAATCCCCTCCATACTGTGGTTTATTTTTGTTTTCTGTTCTTTATGGCTCATCGGTTTATTAAATTAAATCTTTTATAAACAAAATGTGTATTTTTTTTATATTGAATATATTATTTTCGAATATATTATTTTCAAATACATAATGACAAAGTTTAGTTGATTATTAATCTTAATATATATTGTGGGGAATTATCAATGAGTATTGGATAGTGTTGTCTGTAGACTCTGTACGGTTACTTGAAAATTACAATAATCACATGTACTGACTATAAGGGTTTGAGATTATTAAAATAATTTGATTATTATATAGTTATGAATAAAGTAAATTTATAATATTAAAAATCAACCTGGGTTTTATTTTTACCCTTTTAACAAATAGATTTTTGTAACAAATATTGCAAGTCAAACAAACCTATGACTATAATTAATAGATAATTCATCCAAGAAACATTATCTCTGAATTTTCTGAAAGATTAAAGAAATATAATGTTAATTATACAATATAGTATGATTTTTTTCTTTAAAAATGATTATTTCTTATTATTCTAAATATTTCTGTCGTTTATGTTATTTTTGGGTGACATTATTACATATATTTTTAATCTCTCAATTGGGTAAGTTTCGATTTAGGTTGTTTTTTCAAAAGAAATTTAAGCTCATTCTTTGTCTTTTCTTTTTATTTTCTTTTTATTTTTTTCAACAATTATAAACTCATCGAAACAAACCATTTGTCAACTTAACCATGATTCATGAAAAAAAATGATATTTCTCCATGTGTTGTTCGAATTCTCACATCTGTCATAGTAAACTTAGCTTAACAGTAATAGACATAGTTCTCCTCCTAGAGATTAGTGGTTCAATCCGTCATCCCAAAATTGTTGTACTAAAGATCAGAAACTCACATTTCAATTTGAACTAGAAAAGTCATACATTTGTATTTAAGGTATGCATCACATTAGTTTGTTTTAGTTTGTCAACATAACGCAACTCATAGGCATATTCTATCAAAAAAAAATCAAAGATTTGAATCTTGCTAACTTCACCATATATTGACTCGGTGAAGTTAAAAAATCATATAATGACTGATCTATTTGATGAATTTCATATTAAAAAATTTGAATAATTAATTGAGTCGAACCGTTTAATTTTAATACATGAACCCACTTTTCAATTATTGCAAAATACTCTTTTCTTTTATATATATTTACCTTCTTTTTCCAATAATATAAGATTAGTTTACTAATGCATATCTAAAGATTACACGGGCAGGACAGGGTCGGAGATGCCATTTTCCATCTCCATCTCCGTTTCCCATCTCATTCCCCATCCTCGTAAAATTTTCCACGGGGATCGGGGCGGAGATTTCCTGCAGGGAATTCACGAGGATCCGGTTCCCGCAGGAAATTTTTTCCTTTTTTTTTATTATCTTTTCCAATAAATAATCAAATTTAAAATTTAAATGTAATATTTATATAATAATAGAGTCACTGTTCGCCTACTACTAAGTTAAGTAAAGNCGTAAAATTTTCCACGGGGATCGGGGCGGAGATTTCCTGCAGGGAATTCACGAGGATCCGGTTCCCGCAGGAAATTTTTTCCTTTTTTTTTTTTTTTTTTTTTTTTGTAAAATGCCAATTAATTTAAACCACTAAATGTGAGCAAATTTTAATTAAATAATTAACTTTATCACCAAATTGTTTTTTAAGGTTAGTTTTATATGACAATTTGAATTTAAAGATAAATTACTCAAATTTTGGCCTAAAAAAGTTAATTAATTTTTTAGTAGAAAGAAATAAATATAAATCAAATTATTCACATATATAATTTAAATTTAAACATTTAATTTATACATATTCATTATCTTTTCCAATAAATAATCAAATTTAAAATTTAAATGTAATATTTATATAATAATAGAGTCACTGTTCGCCTACTACTAAGTTAAGTAAAGGCGGAGAGTGGATTCTAGATTATATTAGTCGGTAGGCTAGACTGGGGTTTTGGAAATAACATAACATTAGATAACTATATCAAAAAAATATGCAAAAGCTAATTGGGGTGGAGACGGAGAACAGGACGGGATTGGGGTCGGAGAATGCATTCCCCATCCCTGTTTAGCTCATGAGGAATCTTTTTCCTCCACTCCTCGTCCCATTCGGGATGGGCCTTGCGAGATCCATCCCCGTAAAGAAATTTGATATTTCTACGCATATTTCAATTGGTAAAAAAATATTAAATTTTCGACTTAGAATTTAAACTATAAATCTTCAATATCATAGGTCTGTACATGCTCTTGCAAAGCGTGGTAGATCTGGTGTTATGTTTTTATGATTTTCTAGTATTTTAATTAGAATGGTCGATTTCTTATTTTCAGTTTGATACTAGGAACGTTATCCTTAAGTCTGAGAATATCAGGCTTTGATTATTTTTTTTTTCTGTTATCTCAAAAAAAAAAAAAAAAAAAAACATTCATTCTCACTTATTTTTAAACTAAAATAAATTTTATATAAAATATTTAAATATCTAAATTTTAAAAAAAAATTATTTACGTATGCAAATATGATATAAAAACAGTTTAGTAAAAAAAAGGTCATTTTATCTTAGAGAATGGCATAATTATAATCAGTAATGGCTTTACAAAATGATTTCTAACTTCTTCTTCTTCTTCTTCTTCTTTTTCTTCTTCTTCATTTTTTTTTAAGAAAAGGCAATAATAATAAACTACTCTATAAGTTTGGTTTAAATTGTTTGATTTGGACTATCATTAGAAATTAAAAGAAACATTTATATTTTTTTTAAAAAAATACAAATCTACACCCATTGAATTGAAATCTAACATAGATTCATGAAAATAATAAATAATCTTGTGTTCTAAGACATGATTATGAATGGTGGGAATAGATAATTCTACAAATTATATAAAATAAAATATTAATTAAATATGTTAAGTTAAATTATTATTATGATGATTTTTATATGCTTTATAATTAGCTAATTAGGAAAGTACTATGTTTCTTTCATTAAAATAATTAATGAAGAGGAAACATATATAATTATTAGGTGCTTGAAAAGGTGACAAACTCAAAGTGGATTAAGCTATGTACGGTGGGAGTAAATTATAATTTAACTTGAGACAATTTTTAATGTGACTTTAAAATATTATAAGAAAGATTAATGAATTAATTAAATCTTTGTTTGGTATTGTGAGCTAATTAATTAAGAAAAAACAGAATAAAGTACCTTTTTAAGACATGCTAGTGAAATCTTTGGAGAGATAAAAGTTATAATAAAATTAAATTTTAGACCTATCTAGGGATAGATTTATGTGAGATTAATTTTGATGAGGGGGATGAATTATTTACTATATATATTACATTTGACTAAGCGATTTGTCAAATTAATATTTAATAGTTAGTCTAATCAAAATGATAATATTGTACTTATAAAAAAGTGATAATATTATATATATATATATATAGTAAGGCGTGAGCAAAACAAAAATTTGAAAATAAGAGATCCAAAAATAGAGTTATTTCATATTTTTATATATGTGTTTGGTAGTAGTTTTAAAAATTGAATTCTAATTTAAACAATTGTTTAAAATGTGTTGATACTACCTTTCTAAATCATAAAACTAGTTATAGTTTACCTACTAAATATTAGTTAACAATAAACTATTATTAATTTATTTATGAACATGTTTTGTGTTTAAAAGATTATTATAATTATTATTTTGTAATATTATATAATTTATAATAATTTTAATAAAATAAAATGAATTGAATTTATAACCTTACATATTCTATTTCTAAATATTTTATTTTTAAATTTAAAATTCAAAATCTTGATACAATGAAAACATAAAAATATAACTTCAAAATTTTGTATCGTCTGGATCATAGAATACAAAAATAGTCTTAAAATACAAAATTTGTCTGCCAAATACATATCTATCAAATTTAATGAATCTAAAAATGTAAAATAGAATTCGTGTTGCCAACCAAATTTTTTGATATTGTTGAGATTTTATTGTTGAAAACATGATACAAAATTGAATTTGACAATATAGAACATAATCTAAAATTTCAAAATGAACATTTTATTTTTGAGATTTGAAATTCATTTCTATATACCGAATACTTTCATGAAAAGTCAAAAGAGTTTGTCATGTGTGGATGTGATTTCGAAATTGCTAAAATCACTTTTGCTGTATTGAATATCATTATGAAACACGTCTTTAATTACTCAAAATTAACTTAATATTTAATTTTCACTTTTAAATGCAATTTCGTATCACCAAAATTTGTTTTAAATAATTAAATAATGCATGTTTTGAATTGATTTTGAAAATGACAAAAGTGATTTTTAATCCTTTCATAAACAAGCCCCAACATTTGACATGTGTTTGGTGAATCACACCCAAACATGTGACATTTTAAATTGGAAAATTATAATAGATATAAATCAGATAAAAAAAAAAAAAAAACTAAAGATATAGTTCATTGTTAAAATATCTGTAGATATATTATCGATTGATCGGTCAACTTTTAATTTTTTTTTCAAGTATTATAAGTTTGTCCTGTTGGTGTTAACATTAACAAGTGCAAGCAATAAAGATTTTAAGCACTCTAATTCCATCAAGTTTAGTAAACAAGCATACATGTTCATAATAGGAGAATTAGGGTTTGAGAAAACAAGTTTTGTAGATATAAAAAATTCTCTACTTTGACATCAGATCACGGATAGTTCGTGAACCATCGTAAGAGTCTTTTCCACTATTCTCCGACCTTTGAATGGGTTGTGTAACCCAAAATGAAAAGGGATAGGAGGGAAAATTTCAGATTGGAGATGGTTTAGTGTAATGAATTTAGAGAACAGTTTCTTGATTCAATTCAAAAATTGCACGGACCAGTTTTCAACAAATAAAACATTTATTTATATAAAAAATTTCATGAAACTCAATTGCTTAATTGAATGACACCAAATCAAAATACAAAAAATGGAAAATTAGGTGTTAAAAGGTGCAAAATGTGGGAAAAACCCCACTAATTTTCCACTTAATCTAAATTTCAATTTAAAATTGATTTTCATAAATTTTTTTTTAATGAATTTCATAAATTCAATTTTTAATTTTAAATAAAATAATTAATATTAAATAATTAATTTATTTAATTTAATATCGAATATTAAATTAATAAAATACCTATCCTGAACATGAATTGCTATTCATATATATAATATCTAAATCGTATTTAAATAATTCCAACTCTCCAATTGTTTAATTCAATAATTAAACGTTTTGATTATATCGTATATAATTAAAACTTTATTCCCTTAAACTAAATTTGAACATTTCAAATTCTCTCAATATACTCTTCCAAGGTTTAATCCAATATGAGCTAGTAGGAGACCTAATGGACTTATAGATCATGAGCTCCAATGATCTGAGATTAACCGATGAACCTCATTAACCCAATTAATCAACATTCGTTAACTACCGGGACGCTCCACTAAAGCCCAATAGTTGCACTCTCCTCAATGTAGATATATTTTTGTCCACTTGATTTAACTATGATTAATAAGTCGATCCTTCATAGATTATTCGTAATTACAGCAAGGTCAAAATTACCGTTTATCCCTGAAATTACATTCTGCTCCTTAATTCCTATTGATCTTCTAATGAATAATTGGTTTGTGGTTCAATCACTAAACGAGTCCACCTTAGGCCTTAGAGAGGGCGGGGCCCCTTGTTCAAGATCTGGAATCAATGTTTAGAGAACAACCTATGCGGGTATAAGCAAATTTCATCTTGAAGGATTATGCCCTCAACTATCTACCCGGTCTTACCCCTAAAATAGGAGACTTATTGAGTTGGCGATGTTGAGCCACTCTCACCTATGCAGATTAAAGGATAATCCCAAATAGATAGGAGTTCATAGTTAGCTCATAATTAAGATAAAGTTACCTAGGTCATCAAATTGAAATAGCCAATTTTATCAATAAATGGTATTATAAAGTAAAAGTGATTATTTTGTGGTATGGTCTTATGCAAACTTATTGCATAGGATGTCCCCACTCGCATGTCTTCACATGAACGATTTAGGATCACATCGTTTGTAACACTTTACAACTATTATAACAATTACAAAGTGGACAAAGCCTTATCCTTATACTTATAGACCGTTTTGGCTACTACTTAAACTTGATCCACTTTTATGTCTCTACATAAAGTCCAAGTATTCATACTATAGTCAAGGTTCTTAGTTTATTGGATTTAGGTTTAAAAAGTACAATTCACATACTCAATAACAATTTTACCGAATAAACCCTAATAACATATTTATTGCAAAAATAGAACATGTTTAATATTTACAAACCACGATTTTCAAGACATACAACCCAACAAACTCCCACTTGGACTGAAACTCCAATGAATTACATACACAATGTTGAGTGTAAGAGAAAGAACATAAATACAATAAGCTAGGGTGTCATATACCCACGACTTCTCCCACTTGCCCTATTTATATAACCCATAGTCCTAGATTCACTAGGTGACCCTCAAACACTTTAGTCGAGAGGGCCAATGAATTAGCTAAATTGTCTTCTAAGACTATTTGCATGACAATCACGTCTCCTCGATGTACAATCTCTCTGATGAAATGATATTTGCACTAAATGTGTTTTCATTTAAGTATCACATACTCGACGATCGCTTATCCTTATTGTTTACACAATCTGACTAACACTTGGTCTTCTTCTTCCTCAAAGTAATTTGCAACTCCTTGCTTTGAAGCTTCATCACGAGCGACTCACACTAACTCAAACACTTTGAATTATAGACTCGATAGCAAGTTAATATGCCCAAAAACACAAGGGCCCTTACAATTAACTTTGAATGTCAAAGAACTCAACAATCAGAGGCAACCATCCAAGAAACTCTATTAATCCACATCCACAAACATATTTAACACTTAAACAGAATGCAGACATGCTTTACCCACCAAGTATGTAAATGTTATTCTATACATCAATGGATTTGGAATATCAAAACCTGGCTCTGATACCAATTGAAGGAACCCTTATAAAAGAGAACCTATGAGCAGAAGCAAGATTGTTCTAAATTCATTGTGACACAATTCCTAGCATTCACAAACATACAAACTAGTTATGCATATTTTAACAAATTACAGCATGCTATCATAAATAAATACAAAGGGAACGAGAGACATACCTTTGAAGAACTTTTCTTCTAACTTTCTCTCACTCTCGTGGAGTCTAGTATAGAAACCTCTCGCTGTTGCTTAGAACGCCAACCCAATCGTCTAGTAGATCGTCTGGTCAACCACGAACAAACTTCTCCACGAACAGGCAACCTTTCGGACACCACCACTTTGTGACCTTGGTATTCTCGGAGTGAGAATCTAGGAGGTGTGGGCTCTGTTGGATTTGGTAGAGGGAATGAGGAAACAATGATCACACTATACGACCAAGCAAGTGGGAGAAGGATGTTGTGTATTGTATAGACCCTGGTGCTTGATCGTTTAGTAAAGGTACACGATCGTTTAGTAAAACAGGTTTGATCGTTTACACGATCGTTTAAAAAAACTTGCTAGCCATGCGATCGTTTAGTAAAATGCTACACAATCGTTTAGATAATGGCATGTGTACACGATCGTTTAGACAAACACTTGAAGCTGTCGTGTAGTCTCTCATGAGCTAAACGGTAGTCTCTCGTGAGCTAAACGATTGACAATGTACTCAAATGAAGCGATTCAGCGATGCTCTTCCAAAAAATGAAAACATTTTTCATTTTATCCTTCAATTATGAAAACTAAATACAACCTCCCACTTTCACGCATGGTTAAGGATAAACCACCATATTATATTTATAACCTATAGTTTTAATATCACATCATATGCAACATTTAAACCATAGTTCTTTTCTCTTTTATTTGATATAAATCATATTTATATTATTTTCGTCCCATTAATATATCTCATATATCATGTCAACTATATCATATATGATTGAACCGGTTTAATCATATCATATATAATCAAACTCCCTCTTGTCGATTTGAACACTTCAAACTGACCCAAAAATTGATTCTCAACTTGAATCCATTGAGCTACCAATGAGACCTTGTGGACCTATAGCTTGAAGCTCCAACGGTACGTGAATAGTTCTAAACTCTTTAGTCATGAGATCCACCATCCATTAATTGTCGGGTACTCTACTAAAGACCGACAACAACAATCTTCTCACCACAGATATATTTTTGTGTCCATCGGATATAACCAGTCAACAGTATGATAACCCTTCACAGATGCTCATAAGTACAGCTGGGTTAGTTTACCCATTTGCCCCTGTAGTTACATCTAACTCCTTAAGTACCACTGATCCCTCTAATGAACAATACATCAATAGTTCTACCACGAATGGACACCTCTCGGGCCATGAGAAAGTGTGCGGCTCCACATCGTCCAAGCCCCAAAATCAGCTCTTAAAGGAGTAATCTATCTACTTACTCCTGCTTCGGGGAAGGAATGAATTCTATCTTGTGTAGCTGAGTTCCCAGCTCCCTAATCAGACGAATCCCCAAAGTGGTAAGTTTGAGTCGAAAATCTAGCCACTCCCACTCATGCAAACCAAAGAACCACCCTCAAAGGCAGAATTTCTCAACTCACTCAGGATTAAGGTTATGTTACCTATGATCATCCTAGTGAAATGAAGTCTCTGCCATGAATGGCGTTATATATCGAGACTATACACTTCGTGGTTCGGTCTTATACAAACTCCTTTGTATAGAGCACCCTGCTCGCATGTCTCCACATTAATGATTAGGATCAAAGCATCTATAGCACGTCACAACACTTGTAACTATCTACAAAGCGGGCCACATCCGTAGTGTCATCAGGATAAGGTTTCCCTCTTATATCCATATACTACAGACCATTTTGGTTATTACTTAAGGCAATATCTACTTGTATGTCTCCACATACATGCTTAAGTTACAACGACAACCAGGGATCTTAGTTTATTGGTTTGTGGTAAATGCAAATAAAACATCTCATGTTTCATAGACAACAATGAAGAAAATAACTCATATTATTACATCACAAGCGTTTGTTCAATACAATTGTTTGCAAACTACAAGACCCAATGAGAGTTTAGGGCATCAACCTCAACAATTCTAACCTGAAACTTTTCACTCTCAAAGCACACAAAAAATGCCAATCTTCTGGTCTATTCTTAAGCAAGCTAGGCCGGCTAGCACGTGCTTGCTGAGAGTTGCTACATTTCCTGTAATGCCTGTGCATATCTGCTCTGAATTCTTTGAATGAGTTTTGCATTTGATGTTCCATAAAATTATTAAGTGGTTGACTGGAATCAAGCACGAAATAAGCCTACAAAAGAAGTAAGGAATAATTAGCATATATGATGTTCATGACAATCTAAAAGAAAAAAATTATAAAGTTACCAAAACTTGACTTTTAGCAAATTCTACAAATTCGTTTGGAACATCAGCAAAAGAACGACATCGTACTAGAAATGGAGATCTGACGAAAATGCCAATCGCATTACTAAATCGTACTGAATGTTGAAAATGGCTTTTTCTCCCCCCTTCATTTACCACGATTAGAATTTTCCTATGTTTTTTAAAGTATTTTTCCAACTGGATGTTCCATGAATGTTCGCAATTTCTCCTGTGGATGGAGAGCTACTATCTGAGGAATAAAAAATTTAAAACAGTTTAGGATGTATTTCAGTCAATCGAAGATGTGTACGAATACTAAACTGAAGTGTCACCCAAAAAAGATCTCGTGTTGCTTAGATATATTTCTTGCTTCCGGAATTCTTCATCAGCTTCCTGTTGCCTATTAGGGTTGAAATCTTATTTATAAAAACACAAAAAAGACAAAAAAAAAATATTAAATTAATATTAAATACGTGTAAAAGAGAAAAAGAATTAAGTAGATACATGATTACTCATTATCGTCATTTAAATCAAATTATTCATCAACAATTAATCTATTATTGGGAAATAATTGTTTTTCATCATCGTTTATGAAATCATCATCACCATGTCCAGGTCATTCCACAAATATAGGATCAACATCAACTCTGCATAACGTAACCTCCTCAATGGTTTCATCCACTCGAACTCCACTGACATTTCTAGTAAATCTAGTTGTTCATTTTCAACATAATCCACTTCTGGTACATCAAATATTCACTTATTTTGGACTACTTGAACAACTTTCCAATTGCTACCATATTTTATCTCATTAAGGTAAAAGACTTGTTGTGCTTTGATAGCAAAGATGAAAGGCTCATCAACATACCAAAAGCGTGGTGTATTGATTGATTTATATCCTAATCCACACGTGTCCTATTACTTTTGTTGTTATCTGTGTCAAACCTTCTACACTTGAACATTAAAACACGTCTTCTATTCGCATATTGGAAATCTAATATTTCGTCTACGATACCGTAGAAATTGTTATTTGCACTTCTATTCCCACTGATCTCCCTAGCCACTAGGTGAAGAAAATCAGATTCACGATTTTCATGAGCAGCAGAAGTAAGATAATTCCAAATCACAATCATGAATGAACAATGTATTTACAATCGACTTCAAAACAAACAAATGCGATTACTACAGAAATTACAACATGAAATACTTAAATGAACAAAGAGACAAACTCTACAAACATTTGAAGATATGTCTCCACACTCCATTGCGCACGATCGCTCGAACAACAGCAACCTTGAACGTTTGATCTAGACGATCGCAACACCGCAGCACGAACACCGCGCTCGTCCTCAGTGAATGCCTCGATCACAAACTCCTCCATAATAGCACGAACGGCCTCTAGAAAACCTCGAAGGTGTTGAGTTGAGTCTAACACCACCAACAAGGCTACCTTGGTATTCTCGGTGTGAGAATCTAGAGGGTGGGCTCTGTTCGGACTTGGTATGAGGAAGACAAAGGAGGAAACACCGATCATGTTCACGACTGGGCAAGTGGGAGATGACGAAGACCTATCGTATAAGTCGATGCCCAATCGTTTAGATAAAGCTATGCGATCTTTTAGCTCGGTCTATCGCCTACAGACAGTACACAATCATTTACTTTGGGCAAGCGATTGTCTAGCAAAACTATGCAATCGTTTAGTAAATACTGTACGATCGTTTAGCTCGCCACTGCACAAAAGTTTAGATCGCCCTAGCCATCGTTTAGTAAATTCGTATTTACTTGACGACTCCGTGAGTTTCTTTGCATAAGAGAGAAATCTCAAAAAACTTTTTACAAAATTTTTTTCAACAATTTGTAAATCTTCATTTTGAAAATAGGAAAACCATTTTTTTTTAAACTCATGATTACCATGGATCCAATAACCATCCAGTCATTTGGTTATTAAAGAAAAAGAATTAATTATCCAATAATTAATATTATTATAAATATAAATAATAACCGACTTATCATACTATATTTATAACCTATAGTTTTAATATTTCATCTCATGAAAGATATAAACCATAGTTCTTTTTCTATTCCGTGGTACTTAATGTAAATCTAATTTACATCAATTCTCCACTAGATGTATCTCATACATCATACCGATTATATTATATATAATCAAAATACCTCTTGTCAATTTGAACATTTCAAATCAACACCAAGAACTGATCCTCAATTGAATCTATTGAGCTACCAAGGGGACCTCATGGACCTGTAGCTCGAAGCTCCAATGATACGTGAATAATTGACTAAATTCTTTAGTCACGAGATGCACCATCCGTTAATTGCCAGGCACTCCACTAAAGACCGACAACTAAACTCTCCTTACCACAGATATATTATTTGTCTATCTTAACCAATCAACAGTGTGACAACCCTTCATAGATCGCTCGTAAGTACAGTGGGGCCAATAATCGTTATGCCCCTGTAGTTACATCTGTCTCCTTAAGTACCACTGATCTTTCTAATGAACATAAGTCATAATCCTATTATGACTGAGTCTTATTTTCCAAAAAGAAGCTATGACCACTATGTTCAAGCCCCGGAATCAGCCCTTAAAGGAGCACTCTTTCTACTTATCTCTGCTTCGGGAAAGAAGTGAATTCCATCTTGTGGATTGAGTTCCCAGCTCCCAGATTAGACAAGTCCCCAAAAAGGTAGGCATGTTGAGATGGCAATCTGGCCACTCTCACCTATACTAATGAAAGGATCGCCTTCAAAGGCAGAAGTTCCCAAAACACTTAGGATTGAGGTCGTGTCACCTAATGGTCGTTTAGGTGAGATTTAATTCTCTAGTATCAACGGCGTTATATACAAGTCCGTCATCTCGTGGTCCAGGTCTTATACAAACTCTTTGTATAGGATACCCCGCTCACACGTCTCCACATGAATGGTTAGATCTACCATCTGTAGTGGTTTACAACACTTGCAAACCTCTACAAAGCGGGCCGTATCCGTAGTATCACCAAGATCAGGTATCCCACTTAATTCTTATACTACAAACCTATTTAGGTTATCACTTAAGGCATGATCCACTTGTATATCACATATACATGCTTAAGTTCACATAATATAACCAAGGAGCTTTGTTTATTGGATATGAGTAAATGCCAGAATTAAATAACATTTATTTTATTCATTGAACAATGTGTATCTTTACAAAACAACGAGACTCCGGAAGAATTAAGATACCAATCCCAACACTAGAACTCCACTATTTTGTGTAACTCGAAGATTATCACGCTCTACAGTGTGAAATCGTACACCATTGATAATGCATCCATTGTAAGAGCACACCACAGAGGAAGGTCCCATTGCAAGTGCGCTGTTGTAGAATCTGATAATTAATTATACATTAAAAATGACCACAAAAAATGAATCACCTCTCAACTTCCAATACTATGTATACTTTAGATCTGAACCAATCGAAAAATTTATGTTGATGTCTTATATATAAGTCAGAGGTGCTTTGAGCTTCACGACTAATTAATCTCAAGTTTTACCTAGAATTGATCTTAGAAAGTTATATCAAAGAATTTATCTTAGAACTTAGAAATTTATAATGTACGAAATGTACATGTGATAATCTGTTATTTCTTTACAATTGTTGAGAATGTATAATGTACAATATGCATTTCTTTTGCCGATAGTGTCCGTAAAGTTGACGCCCCTAATGATTGTACCCTCTGCCTAAATAATTTAAATTCACCAAATATCTCATGATCGAAAATGTTATAATCATTTCATTTATCTCGTTTCAATCACACTTAGATATCGCGAACAAAAGTTCCATGATTCATTCATTATATATGCTTCCGGTATAGATCCCTCATGACATGCTTTGTTCCGTACAAATTGTTTTATTGTTCATAAACTTCTTTCAATAGGATACATCCAACTATAGCTAATTGGACCCACCACTTTGGTTTCATATGGTAGATGAATAGCAATGTGTACCATTACATCAAAGAAGGCAAGCGGGAATATTTTCTCCAACTTACAAAGTATGACTATGATGTCTTCTTGTAGTCTATTCAAATTACTTACACGTATTGCTTTTGCCCATAAGTCGCGAATCACACAATTCAACAATAGTAGTGGATACGTTCTTCGGTAGATATGTTCGAATACCAATAAGGAGTAGTCTACGAAGCAACACATGACAGTCGTGTGTTTTCAGCCTTAATATTTTTCCATCTTTGTCATTCACACATTGTGATATATTAGACACAAATCCATCAGGAAATTTCACTAATTTCAAATACTTAAAAAAACGAAATCCATTCACTATTAGTTAACATGTATGCTGCATGTGGTTTTACAAATCTGTTATCGACTTGTATGAAGTGTAAGTCCTTTCTTATCTTCAAATATTGTAGGTTTAATCGAGTATTCATCGTATCCTTTGTCTTTCCTTCAATATTTAACAATGTGCCCACCAAATTGTCGCATACGTTCTTTTCCAATATGCATTACATCCAATTTATGTTGTAACAAATAGTTCGGACCAATATGGAAGTTGGAAAAATAATACTTTTCTTAGTCCAGTTTAGAATTCGTTTTTTTTTTATCTTGCTTCAATGGATGTTTGCTAAGCATAGAAAAGTTCAACATATTTATTTGTTGTAAGATCTCTTCTCCATTCATTACGAATGGAGGAGGTCTATGTTCAACTTTTCCATCATGTTGCCTACTTCAACACTAACTATGATTCTCTGGAAGATAACGTCGATGTCCTATAAATGATATTTTCTCTCATATCCCAAAGGACGAATTATCTTCTTTGCATATGGGACATGCTTGATAACCTTTTGTACTCCACCCAGATAAGTCACCGTACGCAGAGAAGTCATTAATAGTCCACAATAAGGTCGCATATAGTTGAAAAGCTCACTAGTAACAGAATCATACGTTTGTACACCAATAGTCCATAAGTCTTTTAACTCTTCAATCAACGACTACAAGTAAACATCAATTTCCTTCCCAGGAGATTTTGGACCAGGTATGAGCAAAGACATGAGGAAGTTTGTTTCCTTCATGCATTTCCAAGGAGGAAAATTATAAGGGATTATCACCACATGCCACATACAATAAGACGTACTCATATTTCCAAACGGATTAAACCCATCTGAAGCTAATGAAGAAATTCATGATCAAAATGTTTCCACCCCTCTACATTAGTTGGATGTCGTAACACATCCTCCGTTTCAACTCTTTATTTTTATGTCATCTCATGTCAAAAGCGCCTTCTTTTGATGCAAACAATTGCTTCAATCTCAGTATCAATGGAAACTGACGCAATACCTTATGTGGTATTTTTTTACCCTTGCCATCATTAACTTTGTACCGAGACTCACCATAAATGGGGTATTGTTGCAAATCTGTAAATTCTTTTCGATACAATACACAATCATATTTGCACACATGAATAGATTAATAACCTAGGCTTAAATCACACAATTTTAACTTAGCTTCATAATAGGAAGTAGGTATAGTCGTGCTAGTAGGAAATGCTACTTTTAACAATTTCAGTAACATGTCAAACAATTTGTTACTCCAGCCATTGAGAACTTTGATATGCATCAACTTTACCAAAAAGTTAAAGGACAAAAATTGCGAACAAACAAGGTATATTTCATTATGTGCTTCAGTCATTAAATCCTCAAATAAGTTTGTGGTATCTCTTTCTTGACCGTTAGAGGACATTTCATTCTCAATCTCATCTTTATTTGCATCTTCATTTTCAATTGGTACTTATAGATCATTTATAAGATTCAACATCTCATTTTCTTCAACAATATTATCCTCTATACTATCTACTTCAACATTGTGTATTGAATGAGTTGTGTGAATTTCAAAACCTCTAGATAAGTTAACTTGCTCTCCATGATATACCCATTCAAAGTATGAGGGAGATATTCCATATGTTAATAGATGTCGCTTCACAACATCTAATTTTGGGAGAAATTGAATACATACAATTCTTGCATGGGTATCTTACTCATCCGAATCATTAACATGAAACTTCGCCACATCTAAAAACTGGGATATTCATTCTCTATATTCTACTGATAACTTATTCCTTAGTTTGATTTATTCTTTATTCATCCTTAAAAGTATACCTTTTCTAACCAACTTGTAATGCAAAATAATAACCTATATTAACTAAAATGTCAAAAGTTCATATCATTACATCCAAATTGTTTACCAAATATATATTCCTGAACTAAATTAATTTAAGAGCATTAAACAAAATCTAGATTAAAGTGAAGGAACTCTAATTAAAGAGAACCTATGAGCGAAAGAGGATCGTCCAAACTCCATTGTGAAAGAACTCATACATTCACAGGCATGCTAAACAGATTATGCATTAAATCATAAATTACAACATGCTTTGAATTAAATAAAAAGGATCAAGAAAACAATACCTTTGAAGAACCTTTCTTTAAGTGTTTCCTTTGACCAAGCACGAATGCAACGAGCAAGAACTCGAACTCAATCTCCCTCAAACACCAGCAACTAGATTACCTTGGTATTCTCTGTGTGAAAATCTAGGAGGGGTGGGCGATGGCTGATTTTGGTTTGAGGGAAGGTTCGGAGTGAAGGAGGAGAACAATCGAGTAAGTGATAACGCTGTCATGTAGAAGATGAGGTCTATCGCATAGACTCAACATTCAATCATTTAGGCTCTCTAATGCTATCGTGCAGTAGAACTTTTTTTACTCGATTGCTAATTGTGTCTTGTGGTTCCTAGAATAATTAGAAAAAACATTTTTTTTCATTTTTATCCCACTCATTTGCTATAAAACCGTATAACCAACCAGAGAATAAGAAATTTAATTACCATATAATTAATAAACTATAAATAAATACAATAGCTAGCTTATCATATTATATTTATAACTTATAATTTTAACATTGCATCATATATAGTTATTTTTCTCTTTTTATGGCATTTAATATAAATCATATTTACATTACATTTAATAACTATGAATCTAATTCATAGAAATCATATTTGAATCATATTCAAATATTAGTTCCTCCAATCATACAATAATGTATCAAATACATTATGTCAATTATATCATATATAATTTAATTAATTTAATTATATCATATATACTAATATTCCTTCTTATTAATTTGAACATTTCAAATTAACCCAAAAACTGATTCTCAACTTGAATCCATTGAGCTACCAAGGGGACCTTATGGACCTGTAGCTTGAAGCTCCAACGGTACGTGAATAACTGACTAAACTCTTTAATGACATTATCCACCATCCGTTAATTGTCGGGCACTCCACTAAAGATCGATAGCGGCACTCTTTGCACTACATATATATTTTTGTGTCCATTGGATATAACCAATCAACAATACGATAACCCTTCACAAATCGCTTGTAAGTACAGTTGGGCAAAATTATCGTTTTGTCCCAGTAGTTACATCTAACTCCTTAAGTACCACTGATTCCTCTAATGAACAATAGATCATAGTCCCACTATGAATAAACCCCTTTCGGGCCAAGAGAGGGTGTGGCACCACATTGTTGAAACCCCAAAATCAACCCTTAAGGGAGCAATTTATCCACTTACCCGTGCATCGGGGAATGAATGAATTTCATCTTGTGTAGCTAAGTTCCCAGCTCCCCAAACAGACGAATTCCCAAAATGATAGGTTTGTTGAGCGGCGATCTGGAGACTCTCACTTATGCAAATCAAATGACCGCCCTCATAGGCAGGAGTTCACAACTCACTCAGGATTAAGGTCATGTTACCTATGGTCATCCTAGTGAAATGAAAGTCTCAATTATGAACGATGTTATATAACGAGATTAAACATTTTGTGGTCCGGTCTTATACAAACTCCATTGTATAAAATGTCTCCGCTTACATGTCTAATACACGAATGATCAAGATTAGATCATTTGTAACACTTTACAACATTGTTAACACTTATAAAGCAAGTCATACTCGTAGTGTTACTAGGATAAGGTATCCCTCCTTATCCATATACTACAGACCATTTAGGCTATTACTTAAAACACGATCCATTTGTATGTCTGCACATACATGTTTAAGTTACAACGATAACCATGGATCTTAGTTTATTGGTGAAGAAACTCTTATTCAAGAGTACCTACGAACGGAAGCGGATCGTCCAAAATGATTGCATAGGAAAAATAAGCGATCGTCTATATGATTGTTTAGTAAATACCAGGAGCTAAACATTCGCTTAGTAAAAAGGTAAACAATTGTTTAGATAATAGCACGCGACGATGTAATTGGTATGCGATCG
The DNA here is from genome assembly GCF_009727055.1 of Benincasa hispida. Taxonomy (NCBI): domain Eukaryota; kingdom Viridiplantae; phylum Streptophyta; class Magnoliopsida; order Cucurbitales; family Cucurbitaceae; genus Benincasa; species Benincasa hispida. The sequence continues at coordinate 2,149,331 of NC_052349.1, read as the reverse complement.
TTTAACAATATCGTATATGTAAGCGATCATGCAGTCCCTATCATATAGGCACTGATTTTCTAAATGATGTCACTATCTTTTTCACAATACCCGCTTACAGCGAGATCAACGCACCGTCTGCTATTTATAATACACTCTTCCATTATTTAGAACGACGAGGCGCCTCCTCATTTCCTTTATAACCATCCAATGAATGAGATCTTATCACATTCATAACTTATAAATTAATATCATATATTAATTATAATATTTTTTTCTCTACTAGATATAAATCATATTTTTATCCAATTTCCTCCAAATTAATGTATCTCATACATAAAGTTAATTATATCATATTTAATTAACTCGTTCAATTATATCATATATAATCAAACTCCCTATTGTCAATTTGAACATTTCAAATTGACCCAAAAACTGACTCTCAACTTGTGTCCAAGCTACCAAGGGGACCTTATGGACTTATGGCTTGAAGCTCCAATGGTACATGAATAGCAGACTAAACTCTTTAGTCACGATATCCACCATTCGTTAATTGCCAGGCATTCCACTAAAGACCGATAGTTGAACTCTTCTTGCCATAGATATATTTCTATGTCCATTGGATATAACCAATCATTAGTACGATGACCCTTTACAGATGCTCGTAATTATAACAGGCCAATTTACCCTTTTGCCCATGTAATTACATCTTCCTCGTCAAGTACCACTGATCCCTCTAATGAATAATACAACATAGTCCTACTATATGTGAACTCCTTTCGGGCCATGAGAAGGTGCGTGGCGCTACATCGTTCAAGCCCTGGAATCAGCCCTTAAGGGAGCTATCTATCTACTTACCCCTACCTCGGGGAAGGAGTGAATTCTATCTTGTGTAGCTGAGTTCCCAGCTCCCAAATCAGATGAATCCCCAAAATGGTAGGTTTGAGTCGGTGTTCTGGCCACTCGCACCCATGCATTCAAAGGACTGCCCTCAATGGTAGGAGTTCCCAACTCACTCAGGAATGAGGTCATGTTACCTATGGTCATCCTAGTGAAGTGAAGTCTCAGTTATGAATGGTGTTATATAACGAGACGTTAACACTCCATGGTCAGGTGATGATGGGAAATTAGATGTCAGTTTACTCGAAAACTAAAATACTTTGGGTGCAATATGCTATGCATGTTCTTAAGGTATGCGTTGATGGTCATGCATCGATGGCCATGCGTTGGAATAACTATGCGTTAATAAATGTATGCGGTGACCATGCATCCAATCACAAGTTTTCTTGCGCTCACGCCAAGTATAACGCGAACACAAGTTTCTTGGGTGATCCGAGGTCAAACTTAGGGACTTGTAGCAAAATAAATGCGGTAATGTGCATGCGGTGGTTTAAATAAAAGAATGATGGAGGGGTTTCTACACTAACACTACTCCTACTTCTAGCTAACAGACAACGCAATGAGAATATGAAAGAGAGGTAGATACACGACAACTCTTGACAAGAAACAAATGAATGGCAAAAATAGATAAAATGTGGGGATGATTTCATTGCAACCCTTAAGAGTGACCGCAAGGGCAACCTTAGTCAACGCAAGCCATGCAATCATGCTACACACACTAAAAGCCTAAATCTAGGACGTATGCAGTGTGTATGCATAAATGTCGAGATGATCGCATACAGCCACCATATCCTACTTCTTGGATGCAGCCATTGTCCTCTCCGTAGGGTGCATATGCTGTGTAATAACAAATAGAGCTTATTCCTAAGTCTCTATTCTTGCTTATGCAAACCTAATCTAGCCCTCTCGAGCATCGATTCTAACCTAGCTCTCTCGAGTCTTAGGTTCTTTCTTTAGACTCTCTCTCGAGCAGCTCTAAAGGTGTGATGGGTGCATACATAAGACAAGGTAGCTATCAGTAAAGTTCATGCGGTTACCTTGTCTTATGTATGCGCCCATCACACCTTTAGAGCTGCTTGAGAGAGAGTCTAAAGAAAGAACCTAAGACTCGAGAGAACAATGACTTATATTGCTTAATGCGACCGACCACTTACCTTCTCGGGCAGTTAGTTGTTGCTGACTTTACTCATAGACAAGCATTGTGTCTGCCTATAGACAGACATTGCTATAGCTTCACACTAAGAAAATAAGGTTTTCTCACACACTCACGCAATGCACACCTCTCGGTGGTTTGCTACATGCTTCATATCTCTAATCAACACGACTAAGTATGCCATACTCTAGCAATCTCACTAAGTGATGCAATGAAAGTTAAAGATGCTAAGTAAAGAGGGTGGAGATGGAATCGAAGGAACACAGAAATGCATTGAAAACATAATGTATTAATTCCTTAACCACAAAATGTATACAATACAATGTAAGAAAAGATGAGAAAATGAAATGACCAGCTGGAAGTAATGACTTGCTTCCAGTGGATGTGCGTCAAGGCTGCCGGTGGTGCCATGGATGGGTGGTCGAGCTGACTCTCTCGAGATCTAGCTCCAGTCGAAGGCTCCGGTTGTCACTTGGAATGGAGGAAGGAGGTGAAGAACTCTCAAGCGTCTTCTCACGCATTTGTTTGGATCACAAGGATCCGCCCTAGACGAACCTCAGCCAAAAATCCTGGATAACTTGAATTTCTGCTCATCGGCTTCTATTTATAGAGCTTGGATTGCCGACAGCATTAATAGACTGCTTTAAATCTGACATTCGGCACGTTAGTCCTTTTCTTAACCTCTACCGCTAACGGCGTGGTAGGTGAAATGTCAACATCATCTTTTGATTTTCCCAAGGTAGATGCGTTGATGCACTCATTCCACTTTGCGATGGAGAGTTTCTCCGCATGCGATCGTCTATGCGGTGGTCGGTTTCCGCTTTGACATTTACTTCCTGCGTTAGCTACAAAAAATATGCACGTTGAACGCATAATATCGCATAATGATGGGTTTAGCCGAGATTCATCATGCTAAATGATGCAAACTCATTTTCTTCATGAATTCCTAGCATGATTGCCGCATAAATCTACTACCAACCTTCATAATTCTAAGTGAAAAGACCTAAGATGACATGCATTTTTTGCATGCCATCACACCCCAAACTTAAAATCATGCTTGTCCTCAAGCAATGCATATATCACCAAAGAATCTACTCACCTTCATGCCTTCCTTTGCGATGACCAGCTTCTCAAAATATAATTTCCTCATACTCTAACCATCGCTGCAAAGCCTCTCCTCCACTTTGGCTGCTTCTTCAAAAAGAATCTTTTCTAAGTTTAATATCCAGCAAGCCTTTACTAAAAAACTTTTATTCATTCACCGCAATTATGCGTTTACTTTTGAGAATGGGTTCGTCAAATAATTCAAAACCTTACGATGACTTATTCAAGTGCGGCGTTGAACCTGGTTATGCCCTTTCGTTTTGGCTTACCCCCACGTGTGTCATGCGGGCATCCAACTTCGGTTGCGTTCCATATTCAACTCAACTCTTGTCTTGCTTGATTAGGCTTGCGCCCGACAGAGGAGTTTGCGCTATGAGCTGATCCTGGTGACCTGCCTTCGTTTTGTCTTGCCCCACGTGTGTGATGTGGACATCCAACTTTGAGCAAGTGCCTTCACAGCTTAACTCTTATCAACATGGGTTTCCCCATTGCGTTGACAGTGGAGATATTATTCTCAAAAACTCACTTCACTTTTTTTTTTTTCAAATGATCGCAATGCAATAAACGCAATTCCTCCAAGATCAATTGCCACCCCCAAAACTTAGAGGTTGGCAGCGTTCTCACCGCAAAGCTAAAAACAAATTACAGAATGTGGTATATAATGTTTGAACAAAGGTTTGCACAAAATAAAACTTAAGACTTTCAAAATTTGAAGAAGCTAATAAAGTAAAGAGCGCTTGCATTGATTAGTTAGATGATGCGGTGAACTATACGTACCAATCATAGAAACATCGCAAAACAACGCAATCGGAAAGAAAGAATTCAAAAGGAATAGTGGAATACAGAGATGACAGGAAAAGACCTTAAGCGGAACAACGCATTCGATCATGCATTGGTATCTACACGATCGAAGCCATGCATTGAAGGATGAAAGGAATTCTTCCATTGTTCTGCGAACCGAGGAGACTTATGGTTGCACCTACAAGAGAACGACCACAATCCAAGTAAAGCACCCATATATCCAAAATAACAACGAAAATAAAAATAAAAAAATAACTATAATAAGAAAGCAAGTTAAAGATAGAGTAGAAGACGTCCCTGGAAAATTAAAAATATTGTTCACCACAAGGAGTCTTCCATGCAGGATATTACTCTAACTGCTCGGGTCAAGTTCCTTGCCCATTGGAACTTCCAGCAATTGTTGGGCGCGATGCGGCCGTCATGTGCTTAGAATTACCTTCAGCTCTTTTGCAACTGATTTCCCTTCTACTCTGGGGTCAATATTGGCTTTCAAGCGCATCACCTACTCTTCAATATTGTTTGCAACCTGGTCGCACAAGCTGCAATGCAACCAAGATAAAAAGTTTGCTTGTAGAGACACAAAAACTCAACAAACATTTAGCTACCAAGTCCCCGTAACGACGCAAAAACTCTGATGACGGGAAATTAGATGTCAATTTACTTGACAACTAAAATCCCTTGGACGTAATATGCGATGCATGTTCTTAAGGTATGCATTGATGGTCATGCGTTGGAAGAACTATGCGTTAATAAATGTATGCGTGACCATGCGTCCTATCATAAGTTTTCTTACGCTCACGCCGTATAATGCGAACGCAAGTTTCTCGGGTGATCCGAGGTCGAACTCAGGGACTTGTAAAAAAATGAATATGGTAATGTGCATGCAGGGTTTGAATAAAAGAATGATGAGAAGGTTTTCTACACTAACACTATTCCTACTTCTAGCTAACAGACAATGCAATGAGAATATAAAAGAGAAGTAGATACACGACAACTCTTGACAGGAAACAAATGAATGGGAAAAATAAATAAAATGTGGGATGATTTCATTGCAACCCTTAAGAGTGACCGCAAGGGCAACCTTAGTCAACATAAGCCATGCGATCATGCTATACACACTAAAAGCCTAAATCTAGGACGTATGCAGTGTGTATGCATAAATGTCAAGATGACCGCATATAGCTACCATATCCTTCTTCCTGGACGTAGCCATTGTCCTCTCCGTAGGGTGCATATATGTATAATAAAAAACAGAGCTTATTTCTAAGTCTCCATTCTTGCTTATGCATACCTAATCTAGCCCTCTCGAGAATCGATTCTAACTTAGCTCTCTCGAGTCTTAGGTTCTTTCTTTAGACTCTCTCTCGAGCAGCTCTAAAGGTGTGATGGGCGCATATATAAGCCAAGGTAACCGCATGAACTTTGCTGACATAAGATTATTCCTATCTCTAGTGAACAATGACTTACATTGCTTAATGCGACCAACCATTTACTCTCTCGGGCAGTTAGTTGTTGTTGACTTTACTCATAGACAAGCATTGTGTCTACCTATAGACAGGCATTGCTACAGCTTCACACTAAGCAAATAAGATTTTCTCGCACATTCACGCAACGCACACCTCTCGGTGGTTTTCTACATGCTTCATATCTCTAATCCACACGACTAAGTATGCGATACTCTAGCAATCTCACTAAGTGATGCAATGAAAGTTACAGATGCTAAGTAAAGAGGGTGGAGATGGAATCGAAGGAACACAAAAATGCATTGAAAACATAATGTATTAATTCCTTAACCACAAAATGTATACAATACAATGTAAGAAAAGAAGAGAAAATGAAATGACCAGCTGGAAGTAATGACTTGCTTCCAGCGGTCGTGCGTCAAGGTTGCTAGTGGTGCCATGGATGGGTGATGGAGCTGACTCTCTCGAGATCTAGCTTTGGTCGAAGGCTCCGGTCGTCACTCGAAATGGAAGAAGGAGGTGAAGAACTCTTAAGCGTCTTCTCACGCATTTGTCTGAATCACAAGGATTCTCTCTAGGCAAACCTCAAGCGAAAACCCCGGATAACTTGAATTTTTGTTCATCGGCTTCTATTTATAGAGCATGAATCGCCGACAACTTTAATGGACTGCTCTGAGTCTGACATTCGGCACGTTAGTCCTTTTCTGAACCTCTGTCGCTAACGGCGTGGTAGGTGAAATGTCAACATCATCTTTAGATTTTCCCAAGGTAGATGCGTCGATGCGTTTATTCCACCAACCTTGCGTCGATCCCATTAGTATGTATTATCGTGTAGCCACAATCATTCAGTGACCGCATTCGCTTAATACCGCAACTCTACACGATGACCGCAATCGCTTGACGAGTGCAACTCCCATGCGATGGACACATACAACTGATTACCGCAACATCCATGCGTTGATCGACGCATTTGTCTTTGCGATGGAGAGTTTCTCCGCATGTGGTCGTCTATGTGGTGGTCCGGTTTCCGTTTTTGTGTTTACTTCCTACGTTTTCTACAAAAATAGAACATTGAATGCATAATATCGCATAATAATGGGTTAGCCAAGATTCATCATGCTGAACGACACAAACTCATTTTCTCATGAATTCCTAGCATGATTGCCGCATATTTTGCTTAACAACCTTCATAATTCTGAGTGAAAGGTCTAAGATGACATGCAAAAATTAGGTCTTATAAAAACTCTTTGTATAGGACGCCCCCACTCGCATGTCCCCTACACAAATGATTAGGATCAAACCATATGTGACAAGTCACAACACTTGTGACCATTCCACAAAGCAGGCCGCATCCGTAACGTTACTAGGATAAGGTTTCCCTCCTATAACCATATACTACAGACCATTTTGATTATCACTTAAGATATGATCCACTTGTATGTCACCATATACATGCTTGAGTCACATATAGATAACTAGGAATTTTATGTTTATTAGTTTGTGGTAAAATCTTAATGTGTGAAGTCAAGTAGTGAAGTAAATATCAATTATATTATACATCATAATTGTTCATACAAAGTTGTTAAAAAACTACTGGACATGAGACTTTAGGGCCCAAACCCCAACAATTGGTTTTTGGTTAACGCAACTGAAATATCAAATATTTCATAGACTGAAGTGAATAAAAATCATATATTATAAATCACAAAATCTTTGTTCACACAAGTGTTTACAAACTACAAGATCCTAAGAGATTTAGGGCATTAACCCCAAAAATCTCCCACTTGTCCTAAAGCTAGTGGGGTGTACAAGATAATCAAATTACAAGTACATAAAACAATAAACTAGGGCACAAACGCCTAGTACAAGATCTCACTCTTGCCCTAGTCCAACCGTGGTTTATCCCATAGACCTATACTTTACAGGTGACCCTCAACACTGTAGCGGTGAGGGCCTTTGTAAATGAATCAGCAACGTTGTGCTCTGAAGCTATCTTCGTGACTATCACGTCCCCTCGATGCAAAATTTCTCGGATGAGATGGTATTTTCACTCAATGTGCTTACCACGCTTATGACTCTAAGGCTCAAGGGAATTTGCCACAACACCACTATTATCACAATGAAGGGTGATGGACCTAGCATGTCTGGAACAACTTCCAAATCAGTCAGAAACTTTCTAAGCCAAATGACCTCCTTAGCAGCTTCAATATCCGTTACATACTCGATCCTGAAGTGGATTTCCGAGAATCCTTATTAGTATGAAAATCAAAGTCCGTGTATCCTGTAAGGATCAAATCCTTAGAACTATACATAAGCATGTAGTCCCTCGTTCTCCGAAGATACTTGAGGATGTTCTTGATGGTTGTGCAGTGACCAGGTCCTGGATTAGACTGATATCTACTAACTATCCCTATTGTATAGCAAATGTCAGGTCTAGTTGATGACATGCAAAAATGCACATCATCTTAGGCCTTTTATTTAGAATTATGAGGATTGTTAAGCAGAATATGCGACAATTATGTTAGGAATTCATAAGAAAATAAGTTTGAGTCATTCAGCATGAAGAATCTCGGTTAACCCACTATTATGCGTTACTGTGTGTTCAATTGTCTATTTTTGTAGCTAGTACAGGAAGTGGACACAAATGCGGAAGCCGGGCTATCGCATAGACGACCGCATGCAGAGAAAATCTCCATCGCAAGTGCAAAAACATAAGTTCAATGCATGGGTGTTGCAGTAATCAACCACATGTGTCCATCACATAGGAGTTGTGATCGTCAAGCGATTGCGGTCATCGTGTAGAAGTTGCGGTAATCAAGCGAATGCGGTCACTGCACGATTGCGGCTACACGATAACCATAATAGTGAGATGAATGCAAGGTTGGTGGAATGGAAGCATCAACACATATCTTGGAAAAACCAAAAGATGATGTTGACATTTCACCTACCACGCCGTTAGCAGTAAAGATTCAGAAAAGGACCAATGCATCGCGAATGTCAAAATCAGAGCAGGTCCATAAATGCTGTCAGCGATCAAGCTCTATAAATAGAAACCATTGAGCAGAATTCCAAATCATCCAAGGTTTTCATCCAAGGTTCCCTACCTTTGGATGGATCCTTGTGATCCAGACGAAAGCGTTAGAAGAAAGCTTGAGAGTTCTTCATCTCCTTCATCCATTCCAAGTGACGACCGGAGCCTTTGCCGGAGTTAGATCTCGAGAGAGTCAGCTCCTCCGCCCATCCATGGCACCACCAGCAGTCTTGACACACATCTGCTGGAAGCAAGACATTGCTTCTAGCTGGTCCTTTCATTTTCTCTTCTTTCCTTGTATTGTATTGTATTACATTTAGGATTCAGAAATTAATACATTATGTGTTTAATGCATTTCTATATTTCTTTCGATTCCATCTCCACCTTCCTTTACTTAGCATCTTTAACCTTGATTGCATCACTTAGTGAGACTGTTAGAGTATCACATACTTAGTCATGCAGATTAGAGATATGAAGCATGTAGCAAACCACCGGAAGGTGTGCGTTGTGCGAGTGTGTGAGAAAACTTTATTTTCTTAGTGTGAAGCTGTAGCAACGCCTATCTACAGGCAGACACAATGCTTGTCCATGATTAAATAAGTAACAACCAACTGCTCGGGAGGGTAAGTGGTTGGTCGCATTAAGCAATGTAAGCCAGTGTTCACTAGAGATAGGAATAATCTTGTGTCAGCCAGGTTTATGCGATTACCTTGTCTTATGAGCACATCATTCATCATTTAGACATACTTGGAAGAGTAGTCTAATATCCAAATCCAAGACTCGAGAGGGCAGATTGGATCGCATAAGCAAGAATGGGGAACTTAGGAATAAGCTTCGTTTGTTATTACGTAGCATATGCACCCTATGGAGAGGATATTGCATGCGTTCCAGAAGTAGGATACGGTGGCGGTATGCGGTCATTTTGTTTATGTGTGAGAGCACATAAGCAGGAATAGAGACTTAGGAATAAGGCCTCTCAACATTTCGCATACACATCGCATACGTCCTAGATTTAGGCACAAGTGTGTGTATCATGATCGCATAGCTTGCGTTGGCTAAGGTTGCCCTTGCGATCAATCTTAAGGGTTGCGATGAAGTCATTATCTGTTTTTCCATTCATTTACTACGCGTTAACAGTTGTCGTGTCTCTATCTCTCATTCATAGTTCTCATTGCTTTGACTGTTAGTTAGGAGTAGGAGTAGTTTAGCATAAAACCCCCATCATTATTTTATTCATCCGCCACAAAGACATTACCACATATATTTAGTTACAAGTCCCTGAGTTCGACCTCGGATCACCCGAGAATCTTGCGTTCACGTTATACTTGGCGCGAGTGCAAGAAAACTTGTGACAGAAACGCATGGACATTGCATACATTCGTTAACACATAGTTTCATTCCAACGCATGACCACCGACGCATGAGAATCAATGCATACCTTAAGACATGCATCGCATATTGCAACCCTCTAATTTTTGTCATCACTAGTGCATAACATCACATACATCAAACTGCCGATGGCAGATGCATAGGGGATCCGCCTCATTCCTCAACCTCTTCAGGTGTCTTAGGACATTGTTCCTTAGACGATGTAACTCCATGCTGAAAAGGCAATAGGCCTTTCTTGGAATTCTACATCGAGTACTTGATCAATATCTTGTCAATGTATGATGCCTGAGACAATGCTAGCATTTTGTTCTTTTGATCCCAAAAGATCTTAATCCCAAGAACAAACGGAGCCTCTCCCAAATCTTTCATTTGGAATTAAATCACTAGCCAGTTCTTAACCGAAGTCAATAAACCTACGTCATTTCCAATGAGTAGGATATCGTCTACATATAACACTAGGAAAACTATTGATGATGATTTTCTTGTAGACACAAGGTTCATCAACGTTTTGGTCAAAGCCATAAGATTTGATCACAGTATCAAACCTTATGTTCCAAGATCGAGATGCCTATTTCAGTCCATAAATGGACCGATTCAGCTTGCAAACCTTTTGCTCTTAACTTTAGGTTATGAATCCTTTGGGTTGCACCATATAAATGGTCTCTTCAAGACTATCATTCAGAAAAGAAGTCTTGACATCCATTTGCCATATCTCACAGTTATAATATGAGGCAATGGATAGGAGGATGCGGATAGACTTCAACATGGCAACAGGAGAGAAAGTCTCCTCATATTCGACTCCCTCTACATGGGTATAACCCTTTGCCACTAGCCTTGAAGGTTTGTACCTTCCCATCAACACCCCATTTCCTCTTGTAGATCCATTTACAACCTATAGGTTTAACCCCATCAGGTTGATCTACAAGATCCCATACTGAATTGAAGTACATAGACTCCATCTCGAGATTCATGGATTTGACCCATTCATCTTTGTCAATATCCTTCATTGCCTTCTTGTAAGACAACGGATCCTCAACCTCGCCATCAGCTACTGATAACGAGCAGAAATGCAGGTTATCATAGTTCTAAGTTCTTAAACAATGCTAGCTTGCGTTGATAAAAATATGTTAAATTGCATCCAAAAAGCATTAAGTTTATTATATTGTGGCCGCATGCGTTCAACGCATAGGAACAGTTGATTTTTGTGGTTTTATGCAGAATATGCATTGACACAAGGAAAAATTGCGATCATAGGAAATCATCGATCGAGCACAGCATTACCACAAGGCTTTGCGGTGATTGTGTTCGCAAACATTTGCCCAAGAAGGATTTCTACAACTTGGTCGGTGCAACATGGCGAGCGCATTCCAGTGAAAGGCATAATTAATTACGATAGGACAGAAAGCTAATGACAGTCGAATCTGAATTAAGTTGACAATCGTTAACGAACAAGTACATTTAGCTTTTCGGTGACAAATATTCGACGCATCAGTCAGGAATTAAAGTCGTCCCATCTATGCAATCATGAAAGAGAAGCCGCCTTTCACCTTGGAAGTTCTATAAATACCAGAGGCATCTTTCAGAAAAGGGGTTCAGCCGTTAACGAGTTCACCAGTTTACGAATTTAAAAGGTTAGCTCGTCTTTGTCCATAGTTTTTCCTTTTTATTTTAAGGCGGAGCAAGAGAAGAGTAAAGCCTGGGCAACAAGAGATTGCTACCAGGCCCTCTACCAATTCCTCTTTCCCTCTACTAAATCCATACAGAGCCCACCACTTCTGATTCTCACACCAATAATACCAAGGTAGCCTAGTGGTGGTGTCTGCTTGCTATTTGAGGGTCAAATGTTATTTATTCCTATTCAAGGAGATTGCTGAGAAGTGACGTTCGTGCTATTGAATGTTTGTACTGTTAGATCGAGGGAAATAAAAAGAAAAGTTCTTTAAGGGTAAGTTCACTTGATTCTTAGTGTTATTTTTATGAAGCATGTTGTAATTTAGAGTTTATGCATAACTGGTGCTGTTTCATTGTAAATGTGTATGTTCTGTCACAATGGAGTTTGGAACTATCTTGCTTCCGCTAATTGTTTCTCTTTGTATATAGTTCCTTCATCAAGCACATGTGTTGGGCAACCCCAAATGCAGAAGTTTCGTAAACTAGCTTTACAACCATTCCATAACTCCAAAGGTGTTTCGACAACACTCTTGGAGGGAATGCAGTTGAGGACATATGCTGTAATCTCTACTGCAAAACCCTAAAACCAGTCAGGTAAGGAAACATAACTCATCATTAACCGAATGATGTCTAACAAGGTTCGATTTCTCCTCTCTGATACACTATTTTGCTGAGGCGTACCAGGTGCTGAGAGTTGGGAAACATTTCCATGTTTTATCATATAGTTCTAAAACTCATAATCTAAAAACTCTCCACCTCGATCAGATCAAAGCGTTTTAATCATTTTACTTAATGCGTTTTTAACTTCAGCCTTGAACTCTTTGAAGTTTTCAAAAGATTTAGACTTATGTTGCATTAAATAAACGTGCCCATACCTTGAATAATCATCAGTAAAAGTGATGAAGTATTCATAGCCTCCACTGACTTGCACATTCATCGGACCACAAAAGTCTGAATGCACTAACTCGAGAGGCTCTTTGGCCCTATAACCTTCTCCAGTAAAAGGTCTTTTAGTCAGTTTGCCTTCAAGGCATGACACGCACATAGGTAAAGAGTTTTCTTCTAACTCAATTAGAAGTCTATTCTTCACCAACCTCTTAATCCTATTGAGATTAATGTGCCCTAAACGTAGGTGCCAAAGTTGGGCATTTTCTTTAGAAGAAACTTTAAGGCGTTTGTTTTGAGTTACAACCGTTTTAAACATCTCTATATTATGGAGGAAATTTGTTGCTAACGGCCTTAGCACATACAAATTGTTTTCCAATTGAGCCGAACTTATATCAACACTATTTTTCATAATAAACACTTTATTAAAAGAAAAATTAAGTGTATAATTACATCCAAGCAAATATTTTACATAAATTAAGTTTCTCTTTAAATCGGGAACTACATACACATCATTCAAAATGATAAACCTATTTTGTAAAGTCAACCAGAGACCTCCCACTACCACAGCTGAGATGACGTGCCCAGTTCCAACTTGCATTGTCATCTCACCAGCACCAAGCTGCCGCTAGGAACTAATTCCCTAAAACGAAGAACAAACATGGTTAGTGGCTTCAGAGTCAATAATCCAGGCAGAATCATCATTCTCCACTAAACAAGTCACAAAAACCAGTAAATCGTATTTACCTTGTTTGGCCTTCTTCTTCTCAGCCAAATAACGAGGGCAATTCTGCTTCCAGTGCTCATCCTGGTTGCAGTGGAAACACTTTCTCTTGTCAACCCGCACTAGTTGCCTACCCCGCAGATCAACAGATCGTGGGTTAGCAGGCGCCTTCCCCTACCAAGATGTGTATAAGAGACAGGTGCAGTGATCATGGGCTCATGCTTCTTGGCCAAAACATCGTTAAGGCTGGCCAAGATGTATGCTTGGGCCTTTTCGTTCGCTCGTGTCCAACGCTCGTATGCCTCTCGAACATTTCGAGCAACGTTGGGAGGTGGAATAGGAGGACACTCCTCCGTAAGGACGAACCTCAAGTCATCGATGATAAATATCGTGTTAATGGTATTCTTCCAACTAACGTAATTCTCGCTAGTCAGTTTATCGGTGGCTGAAAGCGATAAAGTAGCGGTTGCTATAATTATAAAAGTTGCTGAAAAAAGAACAAACTTAATAAATCTGTTTGCATCTAACCACTTTTAACACCTATTAAGTTTTAGCAAAATAGTTCTATTGTACCTTAAGTGACATCTATTTTGCAAATGATGCTCTAGTGAGGAAGGACAAAAGTCACTGTAGGGTGATCAAGTGCCCCTTCACTGGAATGAGACAATCTCAACCATTAGACAGAAACAACTCCTTGTAACTGAATCTAATAGTCACCATTATTCGGTCCAGAATTTGTTAACATCCTTAACAATTCTGTATAAGTGTAACCCCTCATTTTAGGCCCTAGAGTCCCACCCTAATGCGCCCACCGAAGGGAAAAAGCATATTAGGACAAGAGACTTAAGCAACCTTATCCACTTTTGGAGATCAAATAAATATTCATGCAAATACAGCCATCCTTTAGGGGGACACTCCCCAGGGGTTCTCGAGGCGATGCACGAAAACTTTATTCATCCTAATGGTAGAGACCGAGGGATATGTTGTCACACGTCCCGCTCCCACTTACTATGAACATTCTCTCCATTTACCTTGATATTGACCTACCCAAATGCCATCCTTTACGGGGAGACTCTCAAGGTGCCTCAAGGCTGAGGATAGATCTCACGGTGTGAACTTTTAAGGGAGAAATGTGTAGAGGTAAAGTGAAGTATCATATACCGCAATGACCTTCCACTGTATGCTTAGTTAATTACTTGTAATATAAAAGTGCTGTTTAATTTGCTAAAAAACAACACTTGCTTTTGATGATTAAACAAGTTTGATTCAAGTCTTATTAAACATTTTAACAGACTATCATCAAATTTGCATATATGTAACAAATCTATCTAATTCACCTTTCCAGGTAGGTTCCCAGGTAGGGGTGCGGCGTTTCCATTGACTTAAATACCCCAGCCTAGCTAGAACCAGCCTTAGCCAAAAGGTCACTATAGATATATTTGGTACATATTTAATCTTTTATTAGTCAGTTTAATCATATTAAATCGAATTAAAAGAATAAATTTAGGTATCTAATCTCATTAGAACCGTGATCTTAGGTCTATCTCAATAAAATTTTAAAATTCTTTTAAAACATGATTAAAGCCTAAGTTTTTATGCAACCCTTTCTTATATATTTTAATACTAATTTCATTAATTATAACACTTATAAACAATGAAAAAATTAAAACCAACCACATTGCTAAGCTAGACATTCACAAGGCATTTATAACTTTGTTAAATAAACCTAAATGTCATGCTTCATGCAATGTTCATTCATTACTAATATATAAATTTTATATTATAAGTAATGAACTAAGCATACATGCTAACATACATCCTTATATTATAATATTTATAATAAAGATGATGCATGAACATGCTTTAATGCATGCATATATTATAACTCTTATATTATATGATGCATGAGCACGCTTTAATGTAATTTAATCGTGCAAACTACTATATTATATCACTTATAATATAAAGATGATGCATGAATAAAATACATACATTATGGCATATAAACTAAACATACATCACATGTACATCCAATAAAAATTGATGGATCGAGATAATATGTCTAAAAATTGGAAAAAAAAAAAAAAAGCTAAACTATTACAAAAAATCTGAGTCAACCGGTTCGAATAGGTGAACAGAGTCTTGAACCGCTCGCTTAAAGCCTCGTCACTTGATCGTGTAGCAAATCCCAACGATCGTTTACCTGAGGCTATACGATACGACCAACTCTTCATTTTCTTCTTTGCTGAGAACCGCATCTCCATGCTTCGAAACTTCATCACGAACGACTCGACCAATTTAAACACTTTAAATTACAAACTCGATTGCATGTTAGTTATGCCAAAAAACATAAGGGTGCTTACAAATTAACACTTTGTAATCAAAAGAAAGCTTTTAAATAGAGGCAATTAACCCGTAAACATTCATCAATGCCATCCATAAACGCATTTAACACTTAAACAAAATGCAGAAAACCTACCACAACTGTAAAAGAAGTTCAAAACAGAAGTGAAATTTGGAACATCAGAAAAACCTAGCTCTGATACCAATTGAAGGAAATTAGACATGAAGATTTCCATGAGCAGCGAAATGATCATTCCCAATTCCATTCAAAATTGAACATACACAATTACTGTCGAAATGGAAACTTGCAAATCATGCACAATACGAAATTACAACATGCTTTTAGACGAGATCAAGGGATAAAGTATACATACCTTTGAAGACTCATTCTTCAGACTCCCTTGATCATGAACGCTCGTTCAGTCTCCAAGATAGCAATACACGAACACTCGAACACAATGACCGAAACAAAGCACGATCAACAGCAAACTTAAACTCAACGATCTCCAAGATCACGAACCCAACAACCGGCCTCCAAAATATATAACTCAGTCCAGTTGAGTGAGGACACCACCACAATGGCTACCTTGGTATTCTCAGTGTGAGAATCCAGAAGTGTGGGCCCTGTGTGGACTTGGTTAGAGGAAGAGACCAGAGAAATAACAATCATGTAAACGATTGAGTGAGTGGGATACGAGAAGAGTCTATCGTATAGACAAATGCTCAATCGTGTAGACAAAGGAAACCTATCGTATAGATAATTCCCTGTAATCATTTAGCTACAACCAGCTGAGTGAACTATCGTATAGTAACACTCCATGATCATTTAGTCTCTCTAGCAACTATTGTTTAGTGAAACAATTTTCATTAGATAGAAATCTGTGAGTTCCTTTCCGAGAATTGCAACCCTTCTAAATTTAGGAAAATATTTTTCCTTTTATCTCACAGTTACCATAAAACCACCAATAACCTCCCACTCAATTGGTTATTAGAGAAAAAGATATAATTATAGAATAATTATTCAATATTATTATAAATATATATGATAACCAACTTACCATATTATATTTATAACCTATAGTTTTAATATTTCATCTTATGAAAGACATAAACCATAGTTCTTTTTCTATTTTATGGTACTTAATGTAAATCTCATTTACATTAATCCTCTACTTGATATATCTCATACATCACACCGATCATATCATATATAATCAAATTTCTTCTTGTCAATTTTAATATTTCAAATCAACACTAAGAACTGATTCTCAACTTGAATCCATTGAGTTACCAAGGGGACCTTATGGACCTGTAGCTTGAAGCTCCAGCAATACGTGAACAACTGACTAAACTCTTTAGTCATGGGATCCACTATTCGTTAACTACCGGACACTCCACTAAAGATCGACAACTACACTCTTCTCACTATAGATATATTTTGTATCCATATCAACCAATCTGGTAAGCCATTGAGCGGAAAATCTCGCACCAGTCTTTTAAACCTCGCCCAGGCGTCACTGAACGATTCGTCGATATTTTGGTAATCAGCTTTCTCCTTCTGGCGTTTTCTGTCGGGGGGAAGTACTTCTTCATGAACTTTTCCACTACCTGTTCCCATGATGTGATCTCCCCTGATTCGAGAGAATAAGCCCATTTTCGTGCTTGGTCACACAACGAAAATGGGAACAGCGTTAGTCGAACCTCCTTAACAAAGATGTTTGGGAACATAAACGCATTGCAGATTTCAATAAAACTTCGGAGGTGTGTGATGCTTTATTTTTATGAAGTGAATTATGGATGATATGTGATGTTGAAATTGCATTGTGCACTCAAGTTTTCTCAGCGGAATCCAAGTGTAAATTCCACTGAGTTTCCTAGTAAGTCTAGGGTCGAACTCAGGGACTTGTGAAAACAGGTTGCGTTGGTAGTTTTTATGAAAACTTTGCGGTAACCGGATAAATAAATAAAGTGTTGGGATTGTTGTTTGCGATAATGAAAAACAAACAAATGTGGTAGAGTTTGAAAAGAGTTGATAAACGGGAAATGCGATGAGTATGCGGTGAACGGATTGAGAAAGGTTTCGGCTAACACTTCCTAGGATGCGTTCATGCTATGCGGTCATGCAACATACATACAATAGTAAACCACCTCTCGGTGCGAATGCCACGGCTTCTAAGGCTAGAATGCATGCGATATTTGCACTAAGTCTATAGGACCTACACATAAGCCTCTATTCTTATTTATGCGATGACGAAATGACACACACACAAAAAGACGACAACATAAAATCATTCCCATCTCTAGGATGCATGCGATGCAAGTTGACAAACAGAGCTTATCTCTAAGTCCCTATCTCTTGTTTATGTAGTTCTAATCTTACTCTCTCGAGTCCATATTCTAACCTAGCTTTCTCGAGTCATTAGGTTCTTTCTTTAGACTCTCTTTCGAGTAGCTCTAAAGGGTATTTGGCACAACATAAAACAAGACAATCGAAAGCAATGAACTTCCTAGGTCATGTTAGCTTAGTTTTTCTCAACCCATTCGACCAGTTTAGCTACTCATGTGTGCTAAGAGAGTGGATGTAGAAATAGAATCCATTGTATAAATATAAAGATGAAGTACAAAATAACAATGCAAGTATAGAATAAAGGGCCTGGTAGCAATCTCTTGTTGCCCAGGCTTTTACACTATTTTCTACTCGTGCTCAAAAGATAATCTCGCACTCGCGAGAGTCAGCCCGCTCTCAGCTTCTTCGCCTCAAGGTTCTCTCTTGAGTTGCCCTGAGCGATCTCCGGCGTCACCACTCTTCTCTTGCTTCACCTTAAAACGAAAGGAAAACTATGCACAAAGACGAGCGAACTGAAGCATGAAATTTCGAACTGTTGAACCCCTTTTCTGAAGGATGCCCTTGGTATTTATAGAGCATCCAGGGTAAAAGGCAGCTTCTCTCTCATGATTGTACAGATGGGACGGCTTTAATTTCTGACTGATGCACCGAATAATTGTCACCGAAAAGCTGAATATACTTGTGATCGTTATCGGCTGTCAACTTAATTCAGATTCGACTGTCATCAGCTTTCTGTCCCATCGCGATTAATTAGCCTTTTACCCAGATGTGCCCACTATGTTGCGCTGACCAAGTTGCGGCGATCTTTCTCGAGCGAATATTTGGGAACACGATCACCGCAAAGCCTTGCGGTAATGCTGCATTCGACCAATAATTTCCTATGATCGCAATTTTCCTCTTGCGTCGTCGCATATTCTGCACAAAAATACAAAAATCAATTGTTCTAATGCGATGAACGCATGTGACCACAATATTATGAAATTGATGCTTAATGGATGCAATTTAACATGTTTTATTACTGCAAGCCAACATTGTTTAAGAACTTAGCACTATGATAACGTGCATTTCTGCCCATTATCACACCCCCAAATTTAAACAATTCTTGTCCTCAAGTATCAGCTAAAGACTTCCTTTAGCAAGTCAACTGCAATGTTCTTTTCCTAGATTTCTCAAGGATACTTCGTTCAAATCCTATATACCAAAGTTTCCTTAAGTCTTATTCAAGTCTCTTCTTAAAATATTTCTAAGACCTAGGGACTGCAAGCTTAACCTTCAAAAGGACTTTATTAATTTTCGGAACATCGCGTGATTTATTTCAAAAAGAATTTATTTTTCACCGGGGTGTCAAATGATTTTATCCTTGCATATTTCTTGTCATTGTTATTTTTCTCTCTGACCTTGCGCGGATCAAAGTGCCTTGCCTTCATTTTGGCTTGCCCCCACATGTGTCATGCAGATATCCAACTACGAGCAATGCGCCCTTTCTCAAACTAAACTCATGCCTACTTGGCAGTGGAGTTGTGGTCATTTATTTATGCATTGATCCTGGGGACTTACTTTCGTTTTGGCTTGCCCCCACGTGTCTCATGCGGATATCCAACTATAGGTAAGTGCCTTTCACAACTTAACACTTATCAACATAGGTTTCCCATTGCGTTGACAGTGGGTAAGTGCCTTTCACAACTTAACTCTTATCAACAAAGGTTTTCCATTGTGTTGAAAGTGGAGTTTTTATTCTCAATTTTTTTTTTAAGAAATAGCAAGGTCGAAAATGATTACCTCACTCACAAATTTAAAATGCGACAATGTTCTCATTGCCAAAAGATTGATATAAGTCATACGATGTTCTTAGAAAATATTGTAATGAGAGTTTGAAAGAAAGCTGGCAAACCCCTAACTTCTAGAAATATTTCATGAGGTAACTATCATAAAGTTAAGATGACTCAAATATATACGAAATAAATAGAAGCATGTTTTTCATCATTGAAATCATAATTGGCAAAGAGACAGCATGCGGTAACTTACTCAATTTATCCATGTCAAATGATTGCGGTAATCAAAAAGGATGCAGTAATAAAACTTTTAAAACTATGCGATGCGATAGCGCAAAATTTGAAAGAAAGATAAGGAAGAATACACCCCTAAATTTGCGTTGTTGCCCGCATTGTGTATTGACGCATCCATCTTTGCGGTGATCTATCTTCTTTGGATTGTGGTGATGAAGTGAGATGATTTGCTGCTTCATATAATATCTCCACAATCCTGTGCCTTAATCGTTGCAAGAAAAATAGAGAGAGGGTCGAATTATTTTAAACAAAACAAAATATTTTTTTTATATAGAAAAATAAGAACGATGCTGGAAACAAAAAGGTAATTGCGATAATAAATAAGGAGATGATAAAAGTTCATGAATTAATTGATGCAGGAAAAGGATATTCAAAAGGATTGCATCTCTGATGAGGTTAAATCATATAATACTCAGGGACCACTTATTCCAGGCTGGTTTGTTCACGTCTATGGTGGCTTTTCTCTCTTTTCTTTGTCCCCTGGGATCTTTACTGCCTTAATCTAAAGTTTTTCCCCATGAATGCTCATTACAGAATCCCTCTTGCGCACATCAATTTGAGTGCGATCGGTTGAAAGGAAAGGTCGTCCCAATATGATGGGCGCATCTTCGTCCGCTTTATAATCCAAAATGAGGAAATCCGCCGGTAGGATGAATTTATCGATTGAAATTGCAGCATTTTTCAACTCTTCTTCAGGGTGTATTCGGGATCTGTTAGCGAGCAAAAGAGTTTCCTTTGTGGGCGTAAGTGTGCCAACATTCAATTGTTTAAAGATTGATAGCGGCATTGTTTATACTTGCCCCAAGATCGCATAGTGCTTGGCCACTGTAGGTCCCTCCGATAGAGCATGGTATCTTGAAGATTCCTGGGTCGCCCATTTTAGGTGGGATCATAGCATTTTGTACTGCAGCCACTATTGCGATCTTTTCTTCCTCATTTTTTTCCTCTTTCAATCTTTGTAGAGTTACTGGTGATTGAACTTCTTCTGTCTCAAGATCTAGAGGCTTAAGGGTGGACACAACTTTAGGATTTTTTCTCGAGCTTCTTTAAACTATAGGCCAATGGGTCCTCGGTTGTCACCGCATTCAAGTTGGTCGCAATGGGCTTCTCCCCTACTTCCACAGCCATGTTGTCGCTTAGCAAGCAGACTGCTAAGCATTGTTCCTTCCCGTTACCCCCCAGCATTGCAAGGGAGCTCAACTGAGCTAGGCAACGTTTCTTGCGGTCTATTTTTCAGCTCACCCGCAATTTATCCCATTTGAATTTTGAGATTTCTAATGGATGTAGCTTGATTCTGAAGCACCAATTCGTTTTTCTCAATGTATTGCTTCAACAAGCTCTCTAAGGACAAAGATTGCGGTGTTTGTGAGGTTCTAGCTTGGCTATGGCTGGATCGTTGTTTTACGAGAAAAACCTGGGTGGCCTTCCTTTTTGTGCCACAGGTTGAAAGCTTTGTTGTTGATTTTTTGTTACGCTAAAAATGTATCTTATGCTATGTAATGCTTATTCACACTACTCATGGATGAATGTAATGCAAGTTCATGTCACGGCGCCATAAACTTGTTACGGTAATTTTAGTTCCTTGTTATGTATGAACTGTGATGATAGATAATATGCTATAAGCTCATGTTGCCATAAACTTGCTGACATAAAAATGGAAATGGAGTGTCATGTTGTGTTATCGCCTAGGCACACTACTCCTAAATATGCATTGTTAATGATATGCTTGTAGTATGCGATAGAGTAATGCGTGTCACAAGTTTCCTTGCACTGAAACCAAGTATAATTTCAAATCAAGTTTCTCAGAATAACCCAAGGTCGAACACAGGGATTGTTTTCGTTAATGTGTTACTTTTGTGATATATGCGACCAGTTTTACAATTAATAAAATATTTGGTTTGTACCTGAATTTAAATTGCGATAAACATAAATTGCGTTGATAAAATAAAAGTGCATTAAAAGGTAAATCTTAAGCTAACATGATACAAGATACAAGATACATGATACATGATACTGGGTTCGAGACTGACTGTAAAGTTATACAAGGGATCGTGGTATGCAATGGCAAGTCCTTATGCATGAATCAGAAATAGAAAGAATAATTGGTAAAAACATCGCAAGTTTGTTAGCTGTATTAAAGATGTAACTAAGGTTCCACTTTCCCTTGGCGTACACCTCTCGGTGATCGGCCGCGTTCCCATATCTCTATGGTGAAACAATGATGAACGTGACGAACGCAAGGTTGCTTCCATCTCTAGAAGTACTTCTCGCTTTAGTTAACGCATTCTTCCAACCCTCTCTCGATAGGTGGAATGACATCTTCACTTCTGCTCTCACAGGTGAAGATTCGTCTAGCATGCTTTAGCTAAACATAATTATTTCCTTAACACAGATTAATTTACTTGCTTAATTCTTATTAATTACCCAGGGAATTAAGAAAACATCATGGAGAAAGTGAATTATGGATGAACGAAAATAGACAGAGAGATTATAATGGCAATGATCATAACAATTAATACTAAGATTAAGCATCTGATACATGGTGTGAATGATAGAGTAAAGAAGATGAGTACAAATGTTGAAAACAAGATCGAAATAAATACAGAAGAGTCTCAACGTCTTAACGCAGATCTGGACGGAGGTTTTGCTTGTCAGCGTGTGGAATGGATGAAGAGAAGATCTTCCCTCTCAGGCTTGCTCTTTTGGTAGAAGTGACCTTCGTACAGAGCTTCAACGGTGGGGATTGAAAGGATTCTTTGCTCGGAGACTCGCCTCTCGGCCTTGTCTCTTGATTCTTCCTGGATCTACTCTGATTAGTCGTTCAACCAATCTCTCTCTCAGATCAAGTATCAATTCTCCCGTATCGAGTATATTTCTTCAATGGAATTGCAGAAGCTATTTATAGGCGAAACTTTGACTCTTTGCATTGTGGTCCCCACTTTATTCTTAAGACAGTTCCTGAAATGGTAGAGTGAATATTCCTTCTGGTACATAATCAATCTCGATAGAAATGCACAACTGACAGTTGTACACGTATCTGAATCCTCCGCAATTACGTTGCTCTTTACATCTTCGATCGTTTGCTTGCACGCGATGTTGTTTTTTATTACTGCATGCGGTTGAAATTGCATTGATCGCAAAGCTCTTGATCGATTGTCACATGCGCCATCATTGTGTTGATCGTCTCTCCATTCTTGATTGACGAGTGCAATGCGACGTAGATGCGTTGTTAATTTATCTTTGAGCCATGAATGCATGTGGTGACTTGATTTCCTGCAAAACATACTTGAAACATTCTATTCTAACATTGCAATGGTGTCAGTGGGTGTATTGACGACAATGTATAATTCTCGCATTTCTTAGCCAATTTTCATACTATTTACCCAACTTTTCTTTCTTTTAGCCACAATATCTAAATAAAACAGTATAAATAACTTGTATTTCTACAAGTTATCACACCCCCAAATTTAGATATATGCTTGTCCTCAAGCATATCTTCTACTAAGGCAATACTGCTCAATTCCTATCCTAAATTTTGCGTCGATTGATTGCTCTAAATGCTCCACCTAGGCAACATTACTTGACAACGCAATTTCTTTCTATCCTTGATAGTTCATAACAAAGCCCTACTTTATTCTTCTATACAACAAATTTCTACTCAAAAATGCTTTTTTAGTTATAAAAAGAATGTTTACCTCTTCTTGCAAAAATAACTTGATGTGTCTGGATGCGGTGGTCAAATTTGCATCATTCATTTAGAGACTGTTGATCATGGTTACACTCTTCATTTTGGCTTGTTCCCACGGGTGTCATGCGAACATCCAACTACGGTTGTGTGCCAATCTCAACTTTAACTCTTGAATTTTAGCTAAGTATAACTTCTGCTGGTCAAAGGAGTTGTCTCTTATATTTTTTTCTACTTCTCAATTTTTTTTTCTTTTCATATTACGTCATTCTTAGAAACCCACATTCGTTTTGGCTTGCTCCCATGGGTGTCATGCGAACATCCAACTATGAGCAGGTTTCTTTCACGACTTAACTCTTATCAGGTTGGGATTGTTTTTGGGATTTCCCTTACGCTGACATTGGAGTTTGTATGACAACAATTTTATTTTTTTTTTAGATAATGATAATGAACGCATCACTTGATCTCATTTGCTCAAACTTTCCCCACCCCCAAATTTAGAGATGTGTAAGGTCCTCATTGCATTGTTTGGAAAAAATAGACAAAAACTTAGACAAAATTTTGAAAAGAAGTTTTGAGCAGAATTTTGAAGGATAAAAGATAAAATAGTGCTATAGCCACAAATTAACTAAGTGTTAGTCAGAAAATACAAAGTGTGGGAAATATTACTAAGTGTATGCATATAACTCATCATGGCAACAATGAATAACGCAAAATAAAAGATCAAGAATATCGCAAATAATGACAAAAGATGATAAAGAAGAGGCTAAGGCATATGGAAAGAATTGCTACTCAGTTGTATTAAAAATTAACTAAGTATACAAAGAAATAAAAATAACGCAATACACAATTTTCGGCATGTACAAAGAATTAAAGAATTAGCTTCTGTACATAGAAAACAATGACTAAAGTAAAAATAAAAGAATGATCGCAATAAAAAAAATTGCAAAGTTATTGAAGAGGAAGAGGTTCCGGTGGAGGATTCTAATAAGGTATGCGAGGGGCTTCTTCGAAACTCAGATGCTGCTGTAAATGCGGAGGCACCATGGGACCATAAAGATATGCTGTCAGAAAGTTGAAGTACTCATGGTTGCGCTCCACTAATTGCCTTTGATTTAGGTGGATCATATGGATGTTGCATTGAATATTAATCATCACCTACTTTGTCATAGCAGCATTGCATTATAAGTCTTCTACTCGCTCGTTTACCTCATTCATTCTCTGGTAGAAAAAGTCTTGTTGTTAGGAGAGAAGGGACCGCATATCTGCTAGTTCAGTAGCTAAGGAGGCAATGGTGGGTTGTGCCTATGATGTTTCGCTATCATCGTTTTGGGGTTGGGCAGAAGTGCCTTCACCACAATCACATGGATCATCAACATGTGGCAGTGGAAGGGAAAGTTGCGGTGATGATGAAGGTGAAGATGGAGCTACTGGATATACGATTGGAGAATCAGGGGCAAGGAGAAGGTTAGTGAAATGTTCAGAAAGTGAGGGAGAAGGTTCTACAGGAGGGCTTGGAGGGCGAATTATTAAAGGAAAAGAATACAAGGGTTTAGGATCTTGAGGTGATGGCTCTTGGACTTTCTCCTTTCCTTTGTCATCCTTGCATTGTTTCTTTGGCTTTGTCTGCTGCAGTGCATTTAAATCGATCATAGGCCTTTTAGGTGGAAGTTCAGGGCATTGTGAGGAATCTTTGAGAAGCATTCTCAAAATCTTGACATTGTTGAAACCATGTACTCCCGGCATTGGTTCCTCATCAATACCCACACCTAGTGAGAGGCATAGGCTTGAGACTGTCTAAGGAAAGAAATATTGGCTTCTTATGTGCCCTACAAAACCCTGAATTTGTCTTGCGATCAACTGGCCCACATCTATTGGAATTTCGCGTGCAATGCAGTATGCGGCCATGACTCTATCCCTCGAAATTGTTTTGTCATGTGAAGTCGCGATGAGTCACCATTTTACCACATATACCCAAAGTCGAGCCTCTAGAAGCAATGCCTTGGACGGCAGGGTTCTGATGCCTTTTAAGGAAACCGACCACTGAGTGCCTGGTTGCGTTAATATCCTCAGTGCATCTGGATTGTCCTTCATCTGGTATAGTTCATTGATGTCCTTTACGCTGAAAGGCACCACTTCCCATTTTATGGTCACTGCATCTTTGGTTCCATAGAGCCGTCCATTGTAGAGCCATGCACTACCTTTGGAATGACAATGGATGGTCACTGGCAAAATGTTTCCCATCTATGCTCCAATATAACGCTTGTGATCAAGTTTGGTGCGGTCATTTGAGCAATTGCGCTGACCTGCCCTTTCTTCGCACCCGTATTATTAATTGCAATGCCTTGTATCAAACTCATCATCACAGTCATTTGATTTTGTAGGGATGTGATGGCCCTGTTGTTTGCGTCATTATCTTTTATTCTTAATCTTTGATCACTTTCCTGCCAATCCTCGTGATTTTTGGAATTGCGATCAAGTATACTCTTTGCCTCCTCATATGTTTTGTCGAGCAGACCACCAGCGGCTGTCACATTGGCAGCAGTCTGCGAAGAGGGATTCAATCCTTGGTAGAAAATCTCCATTTGTAGGCAGTCTGGTAAGCCATTATGCAGACAGTCTCTAACCAGCTGCTTGAACTTCGTCCAGGCATCGCTGAGCGATTTGTCATTTTCTTGTTTAAGAGAATATGCCCATTTTCTTGCTTGATCGCATAAGGAAAATGGGAACATAGTGAGTTAAACTTCCTCGATTGAGATATTCAGGAACACAAAAGTGTTTCTGATTTCTATGAAGATCCGGATAGGCGTGCGGGTCTTCGCCACGCCTTCCTCTAAACTGCCCAGTAGCCTTAATCATCTGCAACATTACCGACTTCATTTCAAACCTCGATCCATCTAACGTCGACCTCATGATTCCTGGAGAGAAATCATAGAGGTTAGGTGATGTATAGTCCCGGATGGGTCTATTGCGATCATTTTCCAGAAAGATGGGGTTGGCCATTATGTTATTTGCGTTAGTGGCCCTTTCAGCCGGTTATTCCGCAATTCTTGGAGTTTTGTATTGTTGTTGGCGGTTGTCTCTTAGTCTTCGTCTGAACGTTCTCTCAATCTCCAGGTCATAATTCGCCAGAGATTGAGAGTCTGCAAAGAAATAAAAAAAAAATTACCGTTAGCACGCTATGTTGCCGAAGTCCCCAACAATGACGCCAAAAATTTGATGCTTTATTTTTATGAAGTGAATTAAGGATGATACGCGATGGTGAAATTGCATTGTGCACTCAAGTTTCCTCAGCGGAATCCAAGTGTATATTCGACAGAGTTTCCTGGTAAGTCCAGTGTCGAACTCAGGGACTTGTGAAAATAGGTTGCGTTGATAGTTTTTATGAAAACTTTGCGGTAACCGGATAAATAAATAAAGTGTTGGGATTGTTGTTTGTGTTAATGAAAAATAAACAAATGCGGTGGAGTTTGAAAAGAGTTGATAAACGGTAAATGTGATGAGTATGCAGTGAACGGGTTGAGAAAGGTCTCGCCTAACACTTCCTAGGATGCGTTCATACTATGCGATCATGCGACATGCATACAACAGTAAACCACCTCTCGGTGCGAATATCGTGGCTTCTAAGGCTAGAACGCATGCAATATATGCTCTGAGTCTATAGGACCTAGACATAAGCCTCTATTCTTATTTATGCGATGACGAAATGACACACACACAAATAAGGCGACCACATAAAATCATTCCCATCTCTAGGATGCATGCCATGCAGGTTGACAAACAAAACTTATCTCTAAGTCCCTATCTCTTGTTTATGCAGTTCTATTCCTGCTCTCTCGAGTCTAGATTCTAACCTAGCTCTCTTGAGTCATTAGGTTCATTCTTTAGACTCTCTCTCGAGTAGCTCTAAAGGTATTTGGCACAACATAAAACAAGATAATCGCAAGTAATGAACTTCCTAGGTCATGTTAGCTTAGTTTTTCTCAATCCATTTGACTAGTTTAGCTACACATGTGTGCTAAGAGAATAAACAGATGTAGAAATAGAACTTCCATTCTATAAATATAAAGATGAAGTACAAAATAATAATACAAGTATAGAATAAAGGGCCTGGTAGCAATCTCTTGCTGCCTAGGCTTTTACATTGTTTTCTACTCGTGCTCAAAAGATAATCTCGCTCTCGCGAGAGTCAGTCCGCTCTCTGCTTCTTTGCCTCAAGGTTCTCTCTCGAGTTGCTCTGAGCGATCTCCGATGTCACCACTCTTCTCTTGCTTCACCTTAAAGCGAAAGGAAAACTATGCACAAAGACGAGCAAACTGAAGTATGAAATTTTGAACTGTTGAACCCCTTTTCTGAAGGATGCCCTTGGTATTTATAGAGCATCCAGGGTAAAAGGAGGCTTCTCTCTCATGATTGTACAGATGGGATGGCTTTAATTCTTGACTGATGCACCGAATAATTGTCACCAAAAAACCTGAATGTACTTGTGATCGTTATCGGTTGTCAACTTAATTTGGATTCGACTGTCATCAACTTTCTGTCCCATCGTGATTAATTAGCCTTTCACCCAGATGCGCCCACCATGTTGTGCTGACCAATTTACGGCAATCCTTCTCGAGCGAATATTTGCGAACACGATCACCGCAAAGCCTTGTGGTAATGTTGTGCTCGACCAATGATTTCCTATGATCGCAATTTTTGTCTTGCGTCGTCGCATATTCTGAACAAAAATACAAAAATCAACTGTTCTAATGCGATGAACGCATGCGTCCGCAATATTATGAAATTGATGATTATTGGACGCAAATTAAGCCAACATTATTTAAGAACTTAATACTATGATAATGTGCATTTCTTCCCGTTATCAGTGTGCATGTGGATCCTCGCCACGCCTACCGCCAAACTATCCGGCAGTTTGAATCATCTACAGCATCATCGACTTCATCTCGAAACTCGATCCATCCAAGGTTGGCCTCATGATTCCTAGTGAGAAATCATAAAGGTTGGGTGATGCATAGTCCTGGATGGGCCAATTGCGATCGTTCGGCAAGAGGATGGGGTTCGCCATGATATTATTTGCGTTTGGTGCTCTGTCTTCCGGTTGCTTCGTCATGTTGGGATTTCTCTCTTGTTGTTGATGTAGGTGGTTGTCTCTTCTTCTTCTTCGAAAAGTTCTCTTAATCTCTGGGTCGTAATCGAGCTCAGGAACTTGTCCTTCGCTCATACGAAACTCGCTTCTTCCCTTACCAAAGGAGAGGCAGTGCACAGAGATGGAAAGATGCAAAGAAAATAAAAAAGTTACCGTTAGCACAATATGTACTTCCGTAGTCCTCGACAACGATGCCAAAAACTTGATGCGTTGTGAATATGATGAAATAATGGTGTATATTGCGATGGTGGTGTATGCGTTGTACATGCAAGTTTTACTAGAAAAATCCAAGTATAAATCCTACTAGGTTGCCTGGTAAGCCCAGGGTCGAACACAGGGACTATGAAGACAGTATGCAACGGAGATTTCTGAATCCTTTGCGGTGACAAATAAAACAATGAGTTGGTTGGTATGTTTGTTTTAAAATATAAATACTATACAGCGGAATTGAGAAAAGAGTTAATACAATGAAAGTTATAATGAGTATGCAGGGAATGGGTTGAGAAGGGATTTAGCTAGCACTTCCTGAGATTACATTCAAGCTATGCGATCATGCTACTCACACACAACAACAATTCATCTTCCAATGAAAATGTTATAGCTTCTATTTCTAGGACACATGCGATGTATACGATGATGTCGATAGGACTTATTCCTAAGTCACTATTCTTGTCTATGCGATGATGAATGATGCACACATATACCAGGTGACCGTATACTATCATATCCTATCTCTAAGGTGCATACGATGCGTTAATAGCAAACTAAACTTATTCCTAAGTTTCTATCTCTTGCTTATGCAGTTCTAATCTGACTCTCCCGAGCCTAGATTCTAATCTAACTTTCCCAAGCCTAGATTTTATCCTTAGACCACCCTCCCGAGCATCTCTAAAGGATGAGTTACACATATATAATACAAGGTGATCGCATAAAGTGAAGATCCCAAATTATGCTAGCTAAGTGTTTCTCAACCCATTAGACAGCTTAGTTACTCATGCGTAATGTAAAGAGAGTGAACAGGTGTAGATATGCAAATTCCATTTTATAAATAAGATCAGAATACAGAATGACAATGGAAAAATAGGGATAGAGAGCCTGGTAGCAATATCTTGCTTCCCAAGGCTTTTACACTGTGTTTTTCTCTACTCTGCCCAAAAGAATGTTCTTGCTTCCGCAAGAGTCGGCTCTCTCTCTGTTTTTAACGCTTCCGATACTCTTCCGAGCTAACCAGGGCGATCTTTCAACGTCTTCTCTCTTCACTTGGCTCCGCCTTCTAAGTATATAAATTACAGACTACGACTATCTATGTATATGGCTAAGAAGAACTCCAAAATTCTGAATAGTTGAAATCCTTTAATAAAGGTGGCCTTCGGCATTTATAGAGCTTCAGGGTGAAGAGCTTTTCTCTCAAATGATTGCACTGATTGGATGTCATTAATTCTCTGTCTGATGCGCCGATTAATTGTCACCGAAAAGTTGAGTGTACTCGCTACAGTGTGTCATTAACGGCTTGTCAGCTAAATTCGGATTCGACTGTCATCAGCTTTCTGTCCCATCGTAATTTATTAAGCTTTCACCTTGATGTGCCATCTCTATGCGGCCACCTTCTTGAGCAGATCTTCACGAACGCATACGATCGCATAGCTTTGTAGTCGCAATCTTCTAATGTGCTTGGACGCTAAATTTCTTGGATCGCAATTCTGTCTTACGCCAACGCATTTTCCTGCACTACATACATAAATTAGCTGCTTTAATGCGATGGACACATGCGATCGCAATGTTCTCAACTTAATGCTTTTGGACACGATTTTACATATTTTTGCCGTTGCAATCCTACATTGTTTTATATCTTTGCGTTGCAATAACATGCATTTCTGCCCGTTATCACATCCCCAAATTTAAAACAATGCTTGTCCTCAAGCATAAACTAAAGATTTTATCTAGAAAGTCAGTTGCCCTTTTTCTTTCCTATATTTCTCGGTGCCTTATTCAAATCCTATGTACCAAAATCTCATTCATTCCTATCCAGGTCTCTTCTTAAAATATTTCTAAAATTTAGGGACTACAAGTTTAACCTTCAAAAAGACTTTACTTGTTTCCAGGGCATCGCATGATTTATTTCATTAAAAAAAAAAACTTTTTCAACTGGGGTGTTTTCAAATGATTTTTATCCGCGTAGTTTAGATATTCTTTCTATGACCTTCCACTGATCCAAGTGCCTAGCCTTCATTTTGGCTTGCTCCCATAGGTGTCATGCGAGCATCCACCTATGAGCAAGGCATTCTTTCTTAGTCTAAACTCATGCCCATTTGGCAGCGGAGTTGCGATCATTTTATTGATGCGTTGATCATGATTCCTACCTTCGTTTTGGCTTGCCCTCACATGTGTGATTGATGACATGTAGAAATGCACGTCATCTAAGGCCTGTCATTTAGAATTATGAGGGCTGTTAAGCATAGTATACAACAATTATGTTAGGAATTCATAAGAAAATGAGTTTACGTCGTTCAGCATAAAGAATCTCGGCTAACCCATTATTATGCGTTATTATGTGTTCAATTGTCCATTTTTGTAGCTAACGCAGGAATTGGACGCAAATGCGGAAACTGGGCTATCGCATAGACGATCATATACGGAGAAACTCTCCATCACAAAGGCGAGCGCATACGATCAACGCATGGGTGTTGCGGCAATCAACCGCATGTTCCTATTGTATAGGAGTTGCGATCATCAAGCAATTGCGGTCATCGTGTAGAACTTACGATAATCAAGTGAATGCAGTCAATGCATGATTGCAGCTACACGATAATCATAATAGAGGGATGAACACAAGGTTGGTGGAACGGAAGCATCAACGTAACTCTCGGGAAAATCAAACGATGATGTTGACATTTCACCTACCACACCGTTAGCAGTAGAGAATTCAGAAAAGGACCAATGTGTCACAAATGTTAGAATCAGAGCAGGTCCATTAATGCTGTAGGTGATCAAACTCTATAAATAGAAGCTGATGAGCAGAAGTTCAAATCATTTAAGGTTTTTCGCCCGAGGCTCGCCTTTGGGCGGATCCTTGTGATCCAGACGAACGCGTTAGAGGAAAGCTTGAGAGTTAGATCTCGAGAGATGATTGGAGCCTTTGACAGAGTTAGTCTCGAGAGAGTCAGCTCTACGCTCTTCCATGGCAGCACCGGCAGCCTTGACACACATCTGCTGGAAGTACGACATTGCTTCCAGCCGGTCCTTTCATTTTCTCTTCTTTTCTGATATTGTATTGTATTACATTTTTTATTAAGAAATTAATACATTGTGTGTTCAAATTTCTATGTTTCTTTCAATTCCATCTCCATCTTTCTTTACTCAACATCCTTAACTTTCATTGCATCACTTAGTGAGATTGCTAGAGTATCACATACTTAATCATGCGGAATAGAGATATGAAGCATGTAGCAAACCACCGGGAGGTGTGCGTTGCATGAGTATGTGAGAAAACCTTATTTTCTTAGTGTGAAGCTATAGCAACGCCTGTCTATAGGCGGACGCAACGTTTGTCTATGAGTAAAGTCAACCAAGTTTATGCGGTTACCTTGTCTTATGAGTGCATCATTCATCATTTAGGCATACTTGAGAGAGTAGTCTAAAAACCAAATCTAAGACTCAAGAGAGCGGATTGGAACGCATAGGCAAGAATGGGGAACTTAGGAATAAGCTCCGTTTGCTATTACATAGCGTATGCACCCTATGGATAGGATATTGCATGCATCCAGAAGTAGGATACGGTGGTATACGGCTATCACGCTCATGCGATGAGAGCACGTGACTAGGTTATGGAAGCTTAGGCATAGGCTTTTCGGCACTATTGCAGATACATCGCATACATCCTAGATTTAGGCTCAAGTGTGTGTAGCATGATCACATAGCTTGCGTTGGCTGAGGTTGCCCTTGCGGTCACTCTTAAGGGTTGCGATGAAGACACCCCCACATTTTATCTATTTTTCCATCCATTACTTAACGTCAACAATTGTAGTGTCTCTACCTCTCATTCATACTTCTCATTGCTTTGTCTATTAGATAAGAATAGGAGTAGTTATTAGCTTATACCCTCCATCATTCTTTTATTCAACTACTGCAAACACATCATAGTATTTAGTTACAAGTCCCTGAGTTCAACCTTGAATCACACGAGAAACTTGCGTTCGCGTTATACTTGGCGCGAGCGTAAGAAAACTTGTGACGGGAACGCATGGTCATTGCATATTTTCGTTAATGCATAATTTCATTCCAACGCATGACCATCGACACATGAGAATCAACGCATAGCTTTAAAACATGCATCACATATTGCCCACATAATTTTAGTCATCAAGTCTTTGACGGCTAATTTTCGTCACCAAGTTTTTGGCACTGTTGTCGGGGACTTGGCAGCTGATTGTTTGTTGAGTTTTGTGTTTCTGTAGGCAACCTTTTTATCTTGGGACTATTGTAGCTTGTGCGACCAAGTTGCAACCAATATTGATGTGTAGGCGATGCATCAAAAGCCAGTATTGACCCCAAGATAGAAGAGCAATCAGTTACATAAGCTTAAGGAAGCGGCCGCATATCCAAAATATCAATAAAATTAAACTAAACTAATAAAGCAGGGTAAAGATAGAGTAAAAGACATCCCTGGAAGAAATTGGAGTGTTGTCACCGCAAGGAGTTTTCCATGCAAGAGATTGCTCTCAACTGCTTAGGTCAAGGGACTTGCCCTGAAGCTGTAGCAACGTCTATCTATAGATGGACGCAACGCTTATATATGAGTAAAGTCAATAACAACTAACTGCCCGGGAGGGTAAGTGGTTGGTCGCATTAAGCAATGTAAGTAAGTACTCACTAGAGATAGGAATAATCTTACGTCAGCCAAGTTTATGCGGTTACCTTGTCTTATGAGTGCATCATTTATCATTTAGGCATACTTGAGAGAGTTGTCTAAATACCAAATCTAAGACTCGAGAAAGCAGATTGGAACGCATAGGCAAGAATGGGGAACTTAGCAATAAGCTCTGTTTGCTATTACACAGCGTATGCATCCTACGGATAGGATATTGCATGCATCCAGAAGTAGAATACGGTGGTATACGGCTATCACGCTCATGCGGTGAGAGCACGTGAGTGGGTTATGGAAGCTTAGGCATAGGCTTCTCGACGTTGTCGCACGTAGATGGTCTCCTCAAGATTACCATTAAGAAAGGAAGTCTTGACGTCCATTTTCCATATCTCATAATCATAAAATGTGGCTATGGACAGGAGTATCCTTATAGACTTGAGCATGACAACAGATGAGAAAGTTTCCTCATAGTCAACTCCCTCAACCTGGGTATAACCCTTTACCACAAGTCTAGCCTTAAAGGTTTACACCTTTCCATTTACACCTTGTTTTCGCTTGTAGATCCACTTATACTCTATAGGTTTGACCCCATCAGGTGGACCCACAAGCTGCCAGACGTTATTGAAGTACATAGACTACATTTCCTGATTCATGGCCTTAATCCACTCATCTTTTTCAACATCTTCCATTTCTTGCTTATAAGAAAATGGATCCTCGACCCCATCATTAGAAATGACGTTCTGGGCATCAATCAAACCCATGTAACGTTCCGATGGGTTCATAAAATCTCATGGCACGAATGATGTTGAACTTGAGCTTCTATCCATTCACGCCCAAGGTGATCTTTCCTTTGTGCACATCAATCTGGGCACGACCTATTGATAAAAATGGTCGCCCTAGGATGATGGGCACATCTTTGTCGGCTTCATAATCTAAGATGATGAAGTCGGCTGGTAATATAAACTTGTCGATAGTAACCAGCACATCCTTCACCTTCCCCTCTAGATGCACCAGAGATCTATCTGCTAGTTGGAGAGTCACGGTCGTGGGTGCAAGTTCCCCCATATTCAGCTGCTTAAAGATCGATAGAGGCATCAAGTTGATGTTGGCTTCAAGGTCATATAATGCTTGCTTGATGTACAGTCCTCCAATGGAGCAAGGTATAGTAAAGCTCCCATGATCGCTCATCTTTGGTGGGATTATTGATTTAGAGCTCTGTGTCAAAGCCACCGTGGCAAACTTACCAGTGTCCATCTTCTTGGTTACCATATCCTTTAGAGACTCCGCGTATGCGGGCATCTCCTCTATCAATTCACTGAACGGAATATTAATGTGCAATTGTTTTAACATACTCATGAAGCGTTGGTACTGTACCTCGTCATTCTTCTTCTTTCTGAGTCTCTGCAGGAAAGGTGGCAACTGTACTATCATGGTTCTCTTTTCTGTTGGCTCTGAGGTGGATGCAACTTCTAGCTCTATCACTTCTTTTTCTTCTTCTTCTTCTTGAGTCACCGCAATCTTAGGTTCTAGCGCAATTGGAGTCGATTCCTGGCTCGACTCTTTCCTCTCCCCCACCACAATCTTTCCACACCGCAATGTCACGACTTGACATTGCTATTTACCTGAACCCCTGGGGTTGCATGGGAGTTCTGTTCAACTCGACAGGGCCACTTGCGGTCTGTTCTTGAGCTCGCTTGCAATCTGGCCCATCTGTAATTCAAGGTTGCAGATGAACGTCGCCTGTCTTTGAAGCACAGTTTCGTTTGTCTCGATATACTGCTTCAACAAACTTTCCAAGAAGGAAGATTCCGGCGATTGCGAGCTATTGGCTTGACTGCTCATCTGACCGTTATTTCGCGAGAAGAATCTAAGTGGCCTTTCTTTTTGTGCCACAGATTGGAAATTTTGCTGTTGATTCTTCCACACAAAGTGGGGATGGTTTTTCCACTCGGGGTTGTAGGTGTTAGAGAACAGATTATTTTTCAAAATAAATAGACTGTGGGTTCTACGGGAATTCTTGCATTGCGTGCCCTTCACTGCAAGTCACACACCTTGTGGCATTCTGAGTAATTGTATTTACTTGCCCATTAAATGGTGTTGAGCTGCTGACCGCGATTCCCTGAATTAGATTCATCATTGTGGTCATCTAACTCTGAAGTGATGCGATAGCACCATTGTTTGCGTCATTATCCTTTATTCTCAGTCTCTGATCGCTTTTTCTCCAATCCTTGTGATTTTTAGAGATGCGATCCAGTATGTTCTTAGCCTCGTCATGCGTTTTGTCTAGCAGACCACCAACAGTTGCCGCATTGGCAGCTGTCTACGAGGCGGGATTTAAACCGTGATAAAATATTTCCATTTGCAAACAGTCTGGTAATTCGTTGTGTTAACAGTCCTTGACCAGCCACTTAAATCTCGCCCAGGAATCATTGAGCGATTCGTCCATGTCTTGTTCAAAATTGGCTATTAGTTTCCTTCGTCTAGCATTCTCCGTAGGTGGGAAATATTTCTTCATAAAATTTTCTACGACCTATTCCCAGGAAGTGATCTCTCCCGGCTCGAGGGAATACGCCCATTTTCTTACCTGATCACACAGAGAAAATGGAAACAAAGTTAGTCAAACTTCTTCGGCAAAGATGTTCGAGAATACAAAAGTATTGCAGATTTTTATAAAGCTACGGAGGTGGGCGTGCGGGTCCTCGCCACGCCTTCCTCCGAACAGTCCTGCAGTTTGGATCATCTGCAGCATCACCGGTTTCATTTCGAATCGGCTTCAATCAAGGGCAGGCCTCATGATTCCTGGAGAGAAATCATAGAGGTTTAGCGATGCATAGTCCCTAATAGGCCTATTACGATCGTTTGCCAGTAGGATTGGATTCCCCATGACGTTGTTTTCGTTTGGTGCTCCGTTTCCAAGCTGCTCTGCCATATCTTCTTTAACAGGTTGTTGT
The DNA here is from genome assembly GCF_009727055.1 of Benincasa hispida. Lineage (NCBI taxonomy): Eukaryota > Viridiplantae > Streptophyta > Magnoliopsida > Cucurbitales > Cucurbitaceae > Benincasa > Benincasa hispida. The sequence continues at coordinate 2,112,826 of NC_052349.1, read as the reverse complement.
TATTGGCAGCTATCTCTTAATCTCCATTTGAACGTCTTCTCAATCTCCGGGTTGTAATTCGCTAGAGATTGAGAGCTGCAAAGAAATCAGAAAAATTATCGTTAACACACTCATGTGCCGAAGTCCCCGGCAACGGCACCAAAAACTTGATGCATTATTTTATGAAGTGAAATTATGGAATGAGATGCGATGATGGAAGTGAGTTGATCAACAAGTTTTCTCAATGGAATCCAAGTATAAACCCCAATGAGTTTCCTGGTAAGTCTAGGGTCGAACTCAAGGACTTGGAAAAACAGTTTGCGGTGGTAATTTCCATGAAGACTTTGTGGTAACCAAATAATCAAATAGTTGTTGGGTAGTTGTTGCGGTAATAAAATAAAATAAACGAATATGGCGGATTTGAGAAAAGGTCGATTATGCGGTAGATGCGCTGAATATGCGGAGGAACGGGTTAAGAAGATCTTTAGCTAGCGTTTCCTGGGAATGTGTCAAACTATGCGATCATGTTATACTCATGCGACAGTAGATCATTTTCCAATGCAAATACAGTGCTCCTAGTTCTAGGACGCATGTGTTGAATGCAACAATGTCCATAGAGCTTATTCCTAAGTCTCTACTCTTTTCCTATGCGATGATGCACGATGCACACAAAGACAAGTTGACTGCACACAATCATATCCTCTCTCTAGGATGCATGCGATGCGTTAATAGCAAACAGTGCTTATTTCTAAGCTCCTATCTCTTTATTATGTGTTCTAATCTGACTCTCCCAAGCCTAGATTCTAACCTAACTTTTCCAAGCCTAGATCCTATCCTTAGACTACCCTCCCGAGTATCTCTAATGGACGAATGAAGCATACATAATACAAGATAATCGCATAGAGTGAATATCCCCAGTTAAGCTAGCAAAGTACTTCTCAACCCATTCGACAGATTTAGCTACTCATGCATGATAAATGGAGAGTGAACAGATATAAAGAAGTAAATTCCATTTCTATAGATAAGTTTGAATACAAAATGACAATGGAAGTTAAGGATAGAGAGCCTGGTAGCAGTCCCTTACTTCCCAAGGCCTTTACACTGTCAACTCTATTCTATTCAAAAGACATTCCTACTTCCGTAGGAGGTGGCCCTCTCACTGATCTTGATGCTTCCAGCACTCTCCCAAGTTCACCGAAACGATCTATTGGGACAATCTCGATTCTTTTGCTTTCGCCTTCAGGAAAAGAAAATCTAAGAACAAAGCTAATCTATCTAAGGAAAAATTCTCTAGCTCTTCGAACTTGCTGAACCCCTTTTCTGAAGGTTGCCTTCGGTATTTATAGAGCTTCTGAGTGAAAGATGGCTTCTCTCTTATGATTGTGCAGATGGGATGGTTTAATTCTTTGACTGATGCGCCGAATATTTGTCATCGAAAAGCTGAGTGTACTTGTTATCGTTAGCAGCTTGTCAACTTAATTCGAATTCGACCGTCATCAGCTTTCTGTCCCATTGTGACTAATTATGTTTTTCACCCAGATGTGCCCACCAAGTTGCGCCGGCTCTATACGACAATCCTTTTTTAGCAGATGTTTGTGAGCACAAATCACCGCAAAGCCTTGTGGTAACGCTGCGCTCGCCCGTTGATTTCTTGTGAACACGCTATCCACCTTGCGTCAACGCATATTCTACATAAAAATACCAAAGTTAACTATTTTTATGCATTGAACACATGCAATCGTAATGTTATGAACTTAATGCTTTTTGGACGCAATCTACATATTTTATCAATGCAAACCTTCATTGTTTAATAATGTGCACTGTAATAACGTGCATTTCTGCTCGTTATTACCAGACATCCCCAAATCCTGAAGTGGCGTAAACTACCTTTACAGCCTCTCCACAATTCAAAAGGTGTTCCAGAAACACATTGTTCAGAATGTAACATGCAGTATCCATTGCAAAACCCCAAAATGAGTCTAGAAGATGAGCATAACTCATCATAGATCGAACCATGTCCAACAAGGTTTTATTTCTCCTTTCTAATACACCATTCTGCTGAGGTGTACCTAGGTTCGAGAGTTGGGACGTGATTCCATGTTCTATCATATAGTTATGGAATTGGAAGTCCATATAATCTCCACCACGATCAGATCACAGTGTTTTTTTCTTCTTACCTAACAAGTTTTCAACTTCAGCTTTATACTCCTTAAACTTGTCAAGGGCTTCAGACTTACGTTGCATTAGGTAGAGATACCCATACCTTGAATAATCATCTATGAAATAGATGAAATATTCATACCCACCTCGAGCTCTAACACTCATGGGACCACAAAGGTCTGAATGTACAAGCTCTAAGGCTTCCTTGGTTCTATAACCTTTTCCAGTAAAAGGTCATGTGGTCATCTTGCCTTCGAGGCATGATTCACACACCGACAAGGAGTTTTCTTCTAAACTCTTTAGATGTCCACATTTCACCAACTACTCAATCCTATTGAGGTTGATGTGACCTAACCTTAGATGCCAAAGATGGGCATTTACCTTAGGAGAAACCTTTGGTCTTTTAGTTGTTGTTGTCATACTGAAGAATTCATCATTAAACAAGGCTTTTATGACTAACGGCCTCAGTACATATAAGTTACTTTCCATTGAACTAAAACCAATGTCCATCCCATTCTTGAAAATAAACATTTTTCTCTCAGAAAAAGAGACGGTATAACCTTGTTCAATGAGACAAGAAACCTAGATTAAGTTCCTTTTGATATGAGGAACAACAAAAATATTATATAGTAACAGATAACGTTACTTGTCCAAAAATAACTTCAGCCTGCCTACAGTAACAGTTGAAACAACCTCACCAGTACTGGCTCGAAGAATCATCTCTCTCTATGGCAATGTTTGCCAGCAACTAAATCCTTGGTAAGAGGAACTGACGTGATTAGTAGCACCAGAATCAAAGATCCAGGCAGAATCATCATTCTCTACCAAACACGCCTGCAAGACCAATAAATCATATTTACTGTCTTTAGACATCCTTCTCTTTTGAAGAGTAGTGGGATCAGTATCAGAACCTAAATAAGCTCCAAGTTCCATTTCAGAGAACACATTCTCTTGTATGAACTTTAACAGAGTCAACAACATTTGCTTTCTCTTCCTGGAGATTAACTTGAGAATTGACACTACTGGTATTGTCATCCATCCCTTTGTGCTCAAAAAGTAAGAACTGGCGTTCAAACAATTCTTGCAACGAGTCCATGATCTCATGCGCAATGACCATTTTCTCAACCCTTTTGGCTTAAGCATCAGGTATGCTAGCCAATATGTGAAGTTGGGCTAATGAATTAGCCTTCATTCACAACTCATATGCATTACGAACAGTTCGCGGTGCATCAAGGGTTGGGACTTGAGGACACTCCTCAACCATGATAAATTCGAGGTCGTTTACCATGAAATACGTTTACAAGATTCTTTCCACTATATGAAATCGGTCAAACTAGAGACATTTAAAAAAAAAAAAACAAACATGTTGCTGAAAACAAAAACACATTGACTGACGTTAGGTTTTAAGCAAATACTCATTGAAAAACATACAACATCCAATATGGTTTAGGAAAACTAACATGAACCCTGTGTGACATATAGTTTCGCATGACTCTCCAAAGGTTTAGGACAAAAGCCACCGAAGGGTGGTCAATTTATCCCTCCTTTAAATTGAGACATTCTCAACTAGCCATTAATACCAAAACAACTCTTGCTCCTATAAAAACTAGCCATCATTGATTTGGTCAAGAAATCATTGACTTATTTAGCAATTTCCCGTAAGTGTGATCGGCCATTTTAGGCCCTAGAGTTCCGCCTCAAGCAGCCAATCCGAAGGGAAAAAATTCGATTAGGGCAAAAACTAAAGTGACCCTATCAATTTCTGGAGTTCACCTTGATATTGACCAACTGCACAAAACCCATTAGAAGGGGGACGCTCCCAGGGCGCAACGAGGGAGTGCAAGAATGATCTCATGGTACGAACCAATGAAGGAGACTGTAGAACGTGTTGACACACACCCTGCACTCAGTTACTATAAATACTCTCTCCGTCCACCTTGATATTAACTCATGCAAACACCATCCGAAGGGGGATGCTCCCAAGACACCACGAGGCCAAGAATGAATTGCATGACATGAACATTCAGGGAGAAACGTGAATGAAATCATTGACATATCATATATATCTCTTCCTCCCACTGAGTATTTTATAACCTAGGGTTTAGTTTATTTAGAAAAAACATGACTAAGAATTTTAACTAAGTGACTTTTTAGGTTTGCCCAAGAGTAACTTTTACCTTCAATAGTTGAACAACTTTTGATCATCATCCATTAAACTCCTTAACAGAGTCTTTGACCAACTGTTTGCATGCTTTCAGAAAATCTATCTAATTCACCTTTCTAGGTAGGTTCCCAGGTAGGGGTGTTCCGTTTTCGTTAGCTTAAGTACCCCAGCCTAGACAGAACCCGTCTTAGACAAAAGGTCCCTTATAGATAGATTTAATACAATTTAATCTTTTATACCAATCAATATAATCCTATTAAACCGATTTAAAAATATTAAACTAGGTTGTTAATCCCATTAGAACCTTGAACTTAAGTCTATCTCAATTCAATTTTAAAACCCTTTTAAAACATGAGTTTTCCTACATCTGCATGCAACTCTTTCTTTTCTATTTTAGTTCTAATTTCCATTATAACACTTATAACCAGAAACAACCAAAATCAACCACGACACGAAACAAACACATACAAAGCATTCATAACGCTTACAAGTTAGCCTAAGTGTCATACCCCATGCATTGTTCATTCATTGCTATTTTTATATAATACTTATACAACACAGCAACGAATCAAGCAAACATGCTTCCATTCACCCTTATACTATAACGCTTATAATATAAAGATGATGCATGAATATGCTTACTGCATGTATAAATATAACTCTTATATTTCATGATGCATGCGCATGCCCTCTTGTAATTTCATCATGCCATATTATAACACTTATAATACATAAAATGCATGAATAATTGCACAACCTAAGGTGGGTTTAAAATCTAAGTCATACATTATGCCATATAAACCACATATGTCTCATGTATATTAAGTAAAAGTTGATGAACTGGGATAATTAGCCTCAAATCCAAAAAACCAAAAAAAAAAAAAAACTAACTATTACAAAAGCAAAGAGTCTCTGGTTCAAATAGGCAAATAGGGTCTTGAACCGTCCGGTCAAAGTCTGCGTCTCCACTGATTGTGTACCAAAATCGAGTGATTGCCTACACGAAAGAGTAAATTATTTACTCAATTGTTTGCCAATGTTTCAAGAGCCAAACGATCATTTAGCAACGATCGTATACATTTTACTATGCAATGAAGCATGAGGTATGCGATCGCGCAGCACGCAATGCATAACGCAAACCTTAAACAATCGTCTAAACGAATATAATGTGGTGAAGCGCAATCGTCTAAACGATCACTGAGTGAGCGCCTAAGTATCGTATACCCCGTGATTGTGTAGTCAATAACTATGCGATGAGGCATGCTAACTACACGATCATTTAATGCGCGCGTCTTTTATTAAACGATGAGCATCAAATACTCCCACTCGATCATTTACCTCCAACGTCCACGCAATCAGGCAACCAACGCTACGCAATAGAGTAACGCTTTACCCTATCGTTTAGTAAATACTACACGATTGCGTAGAAAATCTACATGACCGTTTAACTAAATCCCAACGATCGTTTACCTGAGGCTTCACGATACGACCAACTCTTGGTCTTCTTCTTTACTGAGTATCGTATCTCCATGCTTTGAAAGTTCATCACGAACGACTCGACCAACTCAAACAGTTTGAATTACATACTCGATTGCATGTTAATTATGCCCAAAAACACATGGGCCCTTACAAATTAACACTTTTTAATCAAAAGAAAGCTTTTAAACAGGCAATTAACCCATAAACATTCATCAACACAATCCACAAACACATTTAACACTTAAACGCAATGCAGAAAACCCACCACAACTGTAAAAGAAGTTTAAAATAGAAGTGAAATTTGGAATATTAAAACAACCTGGCTCAAATACCAATTGAAGGAAATCAGACATGAAGATTTCCATAAGCAGCAGAATGATCATTCCAAATTCCATTCGAAATTGAACATACACAATTACAGTCAAGAAAAGGAAACTTACAGGTCCTGCATAAGTAGAAATTATAACATGCTTTCAGAAGAGATTAAGGGATAAAATATACATACCTTTGAAGACTCATTCTTCAGACTCCTTTGATCACGAACGCTCGTTCAGTCTCCAAGACAGCAATACACGATCGCTCAAACACAACGACCGCAACACATCACGATCAATAGCAAACTCAAATTCAACAATCTTCAAGATCACGAACCTAACGAACGGCTTCCAAAATGTCAAACTCAGTCGAGTTGAGTGAGGACACCACCAGAATGGCTACCTTGGTATTCTCGGTGTGAGAATCCAAAAGTGTGGGCTCTGTGTGGACTTGGTTAGAGGAAAAGACCGAAGGAATAACAATCGTGTAGATGATTGAGCCAGTGGGAGATAAGAAAAGTCTATCATATAGACGAATGCTCAATCGTGTAGATAAAGGCAACCTATCATATAGATAATGCCCTGCGATCGTTTAACTACGACCAACTGAATTAACTATCATCCTACTATGACTAAGTCCTCTCTTCCAAATAGACGTTGTGGCCACTATGTTCAAGACCTGGAATCAGACCTTAAGGGAGCAATCTATCTACTTACCCCTGAAGGAAGGAGTGAATTCCATCTTGTGCAACTGAGTTCCCAACTCCTAAATCAGACAAATCTCCAAAAAGGTAGGCATGTTGATTTGGCAACCTGGCCACTCTCACCCATACTAATCAAAGAACCGCCCTCAAAGGCAGGAGTTACCAAAACACTCAGGATTAAGGTCATAACACCTATGGTCGTTTAGGTGAGATGTAAGTCTCAAGTATCAACGACATTATATCGTATAGGACACCCCCGCTCGCATGTCTTCACATAAATGGTCAGGATCTACCATCTATAGTAGTTCACAACACTTATAAACTTTTACAAAGCAGGTTGTATTTGTAGTGTCACCAAGATCAGGTTTCCCTCTATAATCCTCATACTACAGACCTTTTTAGGTTACCACTTAAGGCATGATCCACTTGTCTATCTCATATACATGCTTAAGTTTATATACATTAACCATGGAGCTTTGTTTATTGGATATAAGTAAATGCAAAATAAAATAACTCTTATTTTATACATAACAATGTTTATGGTTGACAAACTACGAGACTTCGAGAGAATTAGGACACCAATCCCAACGTGCGATAGGTATGATAGCCTGTACGATCGTTTAGCTCACATGCCATGCGTTGGATATCAAATACTCTGTGATCGTTTACCCCCGAGCATCGTGATCATGTAGCCATCACAATGCGATCGAGTAAACTCTTCACCTGATCGCATAGCATTAGCAATGCGATCGTTTAGCAAATACTACATGATCGCATAGCCGAATCTAAATGATTGTTTAGCTTAAGCTACACGTTGCGACCATCGATTCGTCTTCTCCCTCGAAGCGAACAGCAACTCCTTGCATCTGAAGCGTCTTCACAAATGATTAAAAAAACATGAACGAATACAGACTCGATTGCAAGTTAATATGCCCAAAAACATAGGAGCCCTTACAAATTAACTTTTGTAAACGTAAAGAAAGCTTTAAATAGAGAAAATTATCCCGAAACATCCATCAAAAATATCCACAAACACACTTAACACTTAAATGCATTGCAGAATACTTAAAACCCACAAAGACTGTAAACGACATTCAATACAGCAATGGAATTTGGAAATCAGAACAGTCTGGCTCTGATACCAATTGAAGGAACTCTAATTAAAGAGGACCTATGAGCAGAAGTAGATCGTCCAAACTCTATTGTGAAAGAACTCATACATTCACAGTCATACTAAATAGATTATGCTTTAAATCATAAATTATAGCATGCATTGAATTAAATACAAAAGATCAAGAAAACAATACATTTGAAGAACCTTTCTTCAAGTGTTTCCCTCGACCAAGCACGAACGCAGCGAGCAAGAACTCGAACTCGATCTCCCTCGAATACTAGCAAGTAGAAACTCGATCCTTGAACAAATCCGGACACTACCACTAGATTGCCTTGGTATTCTTGGTGTAAGAATTCTTGAGGGGTGGGCTCTTGCTAATTTTGGTTTGAGCAAAGGTTTGAAGTGAAGGAGGAGAACGATCGAGTAAGTGATAACACTGTCATGTAGAAGATGAGGTCTATCACATAGACTCGATACTTGGTCATTTAGGCTCCTAAAGCTATCGTGCAGTAAAACTCTTTTTACTCGATTGCTAATTGTGTCTCGTGTTTCGTAGAATAATTAGAAAAACAATTTTTCATTTTTATCCCACTCATTTTCCATAAAAACGTATAACCACCCACTAAGGTTGATTATTGAGAGAAAAGAAATTTAATTATCATATAATTAATAAATTATAAATAAATACAATAACTAACTTATCATATTATATTCATAACCTATAGTTTTAATATTGCATCATATACAATACATAAACCATAGTTCTTTTTCTCTTTTTGTGGCATTTAATATAAATCATATTTATATTAAATTTAATAACTATGAATCTAATTCATAGAAATTATATTTGAATCATATTCAAATATTAGTTCCTCCAATCATACAATAATGTATCAAATACATTATGTCAATTATATCATATATAATGAATTAATTTAATTATATCATATATAATCAGATTCCCTCTTATTAATTTGAACCTTTCAAATTAACCCAAAAACTGATTCTAAACTTGAATCCATTGAGCTACCAAGGGGACCTTATGGACTTTAGTTTGAAGCTCCAACCGTACGTGAATAACTGACTGAACTCTTTAATCACATTATCCACTATTCGTTGACTGTCGGGCACTCCACTAAAGACCTACAACTGCATTTTTCGCACTATAGATTATTTTTGTATCCATTGGATATAACCAATCAACAGTACAATGATCCTTCACAAATCACTCGTAAGTACAACTGGGCCAAATTACCGTTTTGCCCCTGTACTTATATCTAACTCCTTAAGTACCATTAATTTCTCTAATGAACAATAGATCATAGTCCCACTATGACTAAACCTCTCTCGGGCCAAGAGAGGGTCTAGCACCACATTGTTCAAGCCCCGGAATCAGTCCTTAAGTGAGCAATTTATCCACTTACCCCTGCATCAGGGAAGGAATGAATTTCATCTTGTGTAGCGCCCTTAAGTGAGCAATTTATCCACTTACCCCTGCATCAGGGAAGGAGTGAATTTCATCTTGTGTAGCTGAGTTCCCAACTCCCCAATCAAGCGAATCCCTAAAATGGTAGGCTTGTGGAATTGGCAATCTGGCCACTCTCACCCATGTAAATCAAATGACCGCCCTCATAGGTTGGAGTTCACAACTCATCAAAGATTAAGGTCATGTTACCTATGGTCATCCTAGTGAAATGAAAACCTTAATTATGAACGGTGTTATATAACGAGACTAAACATTTCATGGTCCGGTATTATACAAACTTCTTTGTATAGAATATCCTCGCTTGCATGTCTAATACACGAGATCAGGATCAAATCATTTGTAGCACTTTACAACATTTGTAACACCTATAAAGCGGGTCATACTCGTAGTGTCACCAGGATAAGGTATCCCTCCTTATCCATATACTACAGACCATTTAGGTTATCACTTAAAACACAATCCACTTGTATGTCTCCATATACATGTTTAAGTTACAACAATGACCATGGATCTTAGTTTATTGGTTTGTGGTTAATGCAACTGAAATATCAAATATTTCATAGATTGAAGTGAATAAAATATCATATATTATAAATTACAAAGTTTGTTCACACAAGTGTTTACAAACTATAGAACCTTAAGAGATTTAAGGCATCAACCCCAACAAAAAGTACATTGAAATTGACTTAAATATTTGGTTTCTCTACAAAAAATCTAAGCAAGAAACATTGTAAAAAGACATTCAAATATTCTGTCTTGCATACCATCGAATGAAAAAAAAATCTTTGCATAAAAAACAATCGTACAATACACTAATTTACTATTGAACTTGATTGTATTATTGATATCGATTTCAAAAATTAAAAAATAAATATTTTAAGAATATTATTTTTATACTCACCTTTCAATTTGGTCCCTAAAATCTAAAAGGTTTCAATTTTGATTCCTCAAAATTTGTAGATAGAGCTACTTTAGGGTTTACAATTTTATTCTTTGTAAACTTAAGCAATTTTATTCCATATCTTTATTTTGTAGGACCTAAACAATGTGAGTTTTCTATTTTAACTTATTTCAAATCAAGAAATTTGAAATAAGTTGTCATATCATTACAATTCTATTTTTTTCCAAAAATAAAAAAAAAAAAAAAGATGATTTTTAACTTTTAAAAAATTGTTTTTAGTTTTACCCCAAGTTTAATTTTAAATTGATGCCTATTCATATGCCAAACACCTCCCTATGACATTTACATCTGCAATTTCTTCGATATTTCTACTACGGCTCTTTGATAGTTTCCTCTCTTCCAGAAAACTCAATACTATTCAATCAAACTTCAATTCAATGTTCTAGATTGTTTGCTCATTGTATATTGTTGATAACTTTTTTATAGAATTAACACAAAAATTTCAATCTTTTCATATGCAAATTTTTTATGAAACAAATCTTTTATAACCATCCAAGTCAGGGGCAAGTTTTTCTTTCTTTCTTAAACCTCTTAAAAACTTTTTTTTTTCTTTTTACATACCAATTCTCCTAATTCATGCTATATACATTCCTAATTTTAGGTTTTCATCTATACTGTAGTGGGTAAAGAAGAAATTTAAAATTTTATTTTAAAAAAGAAAGGATTTTTTTCCTGTTTCTTTATAAATCAACATAACCTGTCAAAATTAAATGGAAGAGAAAAATCAAAACGGCAAGGCTGGCCATTTAAAATAGTAAAAAGACATTACCAGTGAAAGACGAAGAGCGACGACGGCGGGGCTGACCGCATAGATGATGAACAGTGGCGACGACGAGCTGACCGAGCGGACGAAGATGTGTCGACAACGACTAAAGCTTCTCTTACTTCGTCGGGTAAGATCCTATTTCCCGACGATGGTTTTAAGCATCGAGAGAGCCTCTTTTTCTTGTAGTGTATCCCAAATTGGACTGAAACTTGTTGAAGGCTCTACTGCATATCATATGTCAGGTCGGGTACATGACATGGCATACATCAGACTACCTACTACTGATGTATAGGGAATACGTTTCATATCCTCGACTTCTTAAGGTATCTTAGGACACTGTTCTTTAGACAGATGAATTCCATGCCTGAAAAACAGTAAACCCCTCTTGGAATTCTACATCTATATCTAGACAACATCTTATCTATATAAAATGCCTGAGATAAGACTAGCATTTTGTTCACACGATTCTGGATTTCAAGAGTATATTGTGCTTCTCTCAAATCTTTCATTTAGAATTGTGTTCCTAACCACCTCTTAATGCCAGCCCGGAATCCTACATCATTCCCAATGAGTAGGATATCATTAACGTACAATATTAAGAATGCTTCAGTTTTGTTGACGTTCTTCTTGTAAACACAAGGTTTGTCAACGTTCTATTTAAAGCCATGAAATTTGATCGCAATGTCAAATCTCATATTATAAAATCTGGATGCATTTTTCAATCCATAAATGGATTGCTTTAGCTTGCAAACTTTTTGCTCTTGACCCTGTTCAATGAACCCCTCTGGTTGAGCCATATACATACTCTCCTCAAGATGGTCATTAAGAAAGGCTATCTTGACATCCATTTGCTAGTTCTCATAATCATAGAAAACGTCTATGGACAAGAGTATCCTTATCGACTTTAGCATGGCAACAGAGGAAAAGGTTTCTTCATAGTCCACCCCCGCTCTTTGGGTAAACCTTTTTGCCACAATCGAGCCTTACAGGTCTGTATCATATCGGTTTGATCTCGTTTCCTCTTGTAGATCCATTTGCAACCAATAGGTTGTTGGGGTTCATGCCCTAAATCTCGTTGGATCCTATAGTTTATAACCTTGTATAAACAAACTTGTATGTGATTAATATTTGATCTTTTACTCACTTTGTTGATGAAATATATGATATTTTAGTTGCATTAACCACAAACCAATAAACTAACATCCACGGTTATCATTGTAACTTAAACATGTATGTGGAGACATATAGGTAGATCATGTTTAAGTGAACCTAAATAGTCCGTAGTATATACCTTATCCATGTAACACTACGAGTACAGCTCGTTTTGTAGATGTTACAAATGTTGTAAAGTGCTAAAAATGATCAGATCATGATCATTCATATATTAGACATGCGAGTGGGGATATTTTATATAAAGAAGTTTGTATAAGACCGGACCACAAAATGTTTAGTCTCGTTATATAACACCATTCATAATAGAGACTTTCATTTCACTAGGATAACCATAGGTAACATGACCTTAATCCTAAGTGAGTTATGAACTCCTGCCTATGAGGGCAGTCATTTGATTTGTATGGATGAGAGTGACTAGATCGTCGACTCAACAAGCCTACCATTTTGGGGATTCGTCTGATTGGGGAGCTGGAAACTCAGCTACTCAAGATGGAATTTACTTCTTTCCCAAAGTAGATGTAAGTAGATAAATTTCTCCCTTAAGGGCTAATTCCGAGTCTTGAACAATATGGCACCACATTCTCTTGGCCCTTAGGGGTTTAATCATAGTGGGACTATGATATATTATTCATTAGAGGATTCAGTGGTACTTAAAGATCTAGAAGTAACTATAGGGGCAAAACAGTAGTTTGGCCTAATTGTACTTACGAGCAATTTGTGAAGGATCATCGTACTGTTGATTGGTTATATCCAATGGACACATAAATATATTTGTAATGCGAAGAGTGCAACTGTCGGTCTTTAGTGGAGTGTCCGATTGTTAACAGATGGTGGATAATGTAATTAAAGAGTTTAATTAATTATTCACGTGCCGTTGGAGCTTCAAGCTATAGGTCCACAAGGTCCCCTTGGTAGCTCAAAAAGATTTAGTTAAGAATCAGTTTTTGGGTTAATTTGAAATGTTCAAATTAATAAGAGGGAATTTAATTAAATATGATATAACTAAATTGATTCAATTATATATGATATTATTAACATAATGTATTTGATAAATTATTGATTAATTAAAGGAATAAATATTTGAATGTGATTCCAATACATTTTCTATGAATGAGATTTATAGTTGTTAAATTTAATATAAATATGATTTATATTAAATACCATAAAATAGAGAAAAAGAACTATAGTTTATGTTGTATGCGATGCATATTAAAACTATAGGTTATAAATATAATATGATAAGTTGGTTATCATATTTATTTATATTTTTAATTATTTGGATAATTAATCCCTTTTTCTCTCTAACCACCTTAGTGGGAGGTTAGTTAGTTTTTATGGCAAAGTGAAACAAATAAAATATGATTTTACTTTTCCAAAAACTAACGCATCAGAATCAATATGATAGATTCATAGCCTATACGATAGAGTTTTAGACTAAACGATTGAAGCACTTTGCTAAACGATATTGTGTTCTTCTTCAATCATTTTCCTCCTCCAAAATCTCGTAAACTCCCTCCTAACCAAAATAGCGAAAGCCGACCAGGAGTTTTCACCCTGAGAATACTAAGGAAACCAAGTGGTAGTGTCCTCCATTTTTGGTTCGAGTGTTCTTGTTGTTGTTCGAGGAATTCATGATTGTTCGAAGTGTTTATGACAGTTCGAGGATTGTTGATGACATGCAGATATGCATGTCATCTTAGGCCTTTTGCTTAGAATTATGAAGGTTGTTAGGCATAATATGCATCGATCATGCTAAGAATTCATGAGAAAAAGAGTTTGCGTCGAGCAGCATATCGAATCTCAGCTAACCCATTACTTTGCGTTAATTATGCGTTCAATGTTCTATTTTTGTAGCCAATGCAGGAAATGAACGCAAACACGGAAATCGGACCATCGCATAGGCGACCACATACAAAGAAACACTCCATCGCAAGGCAAACACATCGATCAACGCATGGATGTTACGGTAATTAGCCGTATGCATCCATCGCATGGGAGTTGCGCTCGTCAAGCGATTGCAGTCATCATGTAGAGTTGTGGTGTTAAGTGAATGCGGCCACTGAATGACTGCAGCTACGCGACAACGCATTCTAATGGGATCAACACAAAGTTGGTGGAATGAATGCATTAACGCATCTACCTCGAGAAAAGCCAAATCTGATGCTGACATTTCACCTACTACGCCGTTGGTGAGAGAGGTTCAGAAAAGAGTAACGTGCCGACGTCAGACTCAGAGCAGTCCAATAATGCTGTCGGTGATCCAAACTCTATAAATAGAAGCCGATGAGCTCAAATTCATTTGATCCAAGGTTTCCACCTGAGGTTCGCCTATGGCGGATCCTTGTGATCCAGCAAACTGAGTGAAAAGACGCTGGGAGTTCTTCATCTCCTTCATCCATTCCGAGTGATGATCGGAGCCTTCAACTAGAGCTAGATCTCGAGAGAGTCAGCTTCTCCACCCATCCATGGCACCACTGGCAACCTTGACGCACATCCACGGGAAGCAAATCTTTGCTCCAACCGATCATTTCTTTTCCTTCCTTTTCTCATAATGTATTGTATAACACTTTGGAACTAAGAAATTAATACAATGTGTTTTCAATGCATTTCTCTTTTCCTTCGACTTCATCTCCATCTTCTTTCTTAGCATCTTTACTTTCATTGCAACACTTAGTGAGATTGCTTGGGTATTGCATACTTAGTCATGTGGATTAGGGATATGAAGCATGTAGCAACCCACCGAGAGGTGTGTGTTGTGTGAGTATGTGAGTAATCTTATTTGCTTAGTGTGATGTTGTTGCAATGCCTGTCTATGGGCTAATGCATTGCTTGTCTATGAGTGAAGTCAGCAACAATCAATGGCCCGATAGGGTAAGTGGTTGGGCGCATTAAGCATGGTATGCATTGTTCACTAGGGATAGTAACAACCGTAGGTCAGCAAAGTTTATGCAATTGTCTTGTGTTATGTATGCTTCATTCGTTCATTAGGGATACTCGGAAGGGTAGTCTAAGGACAGGATCTAGGCTTGGGAAGGTCAGGTCAGAATCTAGGCTTGGGAGAGCCAGATTAGAACACATAAAACAAGAGATTGGCACTTAGGAATGAGCACTGTTTTTTATTAATGCATTGCATGCATCCTAAAGATAGGATATGATTAAATGCGGTCACCTTGCTTTTATGCATTCTGCATCATTGCATAGGACAAGAGTAGAGACTTAGAAATAAGCTCTATGGACACTTTGTGTTGAACACATGCGTCCTAGAATTAGGAACGCCGTATTTCCATTGGAAAATGACTTGCCATGTATGGTTGTAACATGATCGCATAGTCTGATGCTGACTAAGGTTCCCTTGTGGTCACTTTTAAAGGTTGCAATGAAAACATCTCCACATTTTATCTATTTTTTCACACATTTATTTCATGTCAAGGTTTGTTGCATTTCTACCTTTCATGTATATTCTTATTGCGTTGTCTGATAGATAGGAGTAGAAGTAGGACTAATGTAGTAATATCCCTTCCATTCTTTTATTTATACCGTCGCATGCACAATCACTGCAAACATATAGTTACAAGTCCCTGTGTTCAACCTCGGATTATCCGAGAAACTTGTGTTCATGTTATACTTGCCATGAACGCAAGAAAACTTGTGGCAGGACGTATGACCATCGATGCATGGCTATCAATGCATATTTTAGGAACATTCATCACATAATGCGTCCAAGGGAAGTTGGTTGTCGAGTAAAATTGACTTCCAATTTCCACGCATCAAGTTTTTGCCGTTATACTTCGCATGAACGTAGGAAAACTTATGCCAGGACGCATGACCATCGACGTATGGCTATCAACACATATTTTAGGAACATTTATCACATAATGAGTCCAAGGGAAGTTGGTTGTCGAGTAAAATTGACTTCCAATTTCAGCACATCAGTTGTACAAGAAGAAGCATTCTTCAAAGGTATAATTACTTGAACCTTTTTGTTGTTCGAAAGTATGCTGTAATTTTTGTTAAGAATGCATAATCTGTATGTTTTATTATAAACGTTTGTTTTCAATCGTAATAGAATTTGCACAATCCGTTTTCGCTCATAGGTTCTCTATAAAATGAGTTCCTTCATAGGTTTAACCTGATCTGGTCGATCTACAAGTTCCCAGACTGGACTGAAGTACATAGACTCGATTTCACTTCCATTGCCTGTTTAAAGGTCAATGGATCCTCTAAGCCATCATCAGGTATGATGACCTGAGTTTCTGTTAATCCCACATAACAGTTAGGTTGTTGAACAACTCTTCCTCTACATCGAGGCTCTCTCAAATATTAAGAATGATGTGACTGACCAGATATTCTAGCTCCACCACTCTTGTTGAAGGACTGGCTTGATCAACAACTGCAACACCCCGTATATTTTTTTAGAAATAATGTAATTTCAGTAACTTTATTATTTGAAATTTCAGTAATTGTTATTAGTTGGAGGGCATTTTTGGGATTTTGGACTTCAAGTGTAAGTGCGAGAATTTAATAGTTAGCGTCAAATTGTTCAATTTGGAAATTAATAGCAGGAATTAATTTTCTTTTGAAAAGGAAAGGAATTTAATAGTATAAGGTTGAATAAGGAAAGGAATAAAATATAATTAGGAAAAAAATATAATTATACTTATTTCCTTTTTAGTTATTATTATTAGTAGTATTATTATTATTATTATTATTTTATAAAAATCAAATTCCCTTTCTTCCCTATGCATCCAACGCCCCCCCCCCCCAATTTCTTTTCCTTCATCGAAGCCTCCTTCGCCGCCGACCTCAACCACCATCTTCTCGCCGTTGACCTTGACCACCAGCCAGATTCGAGTCGCGAGCAGCCCAGCTTTGACTGCGGCTCTTCGCGCCTCAACCGTTCACGTGCCCGGATCCGATTCTAGCCGCTCGTCGCTGACCGTTCGCGCTGCCCAGATCTGGTTCCGATCTCCACGTAGAGCCGCCCGTGCTCATGTGTCGCCAGATCTACTCGCGTCAAGCCATGTCGTCGGATCTGAAGTTGTGCCGTCGACTTCCAACCAGCCATGCCTCCCCTCGTCGTTAGCTCGACCTTTTCGTTGAACTAGCTTCCACCGCAAATCTTCTTCGCCATTTTGTTCTGATCGAATCTTGGTTGGAGTTAATTGGGGTTTGGAGGAGAATTTCTGCACTGTCCGGGGTGTTGAAGTTCCTCCTTCGTGGCGATTTGATTCAAGACTTGAGATGTTTAGGATGTTGCTCATCAAAGTAAAGGCAATTATCTTTTGAAGTTTGGTAACCAACAGAAGTGGGTTTTGGAATTAAGTTTAGACCAAGCTATAATTTAGGTAAAGTAAAATTGGAGATCTTTGAATAATTTCGTTAATTGGAGTTTGATCCAAAATATTGATTTAAATATTGGATTTATCTTAGGTGTTGCTTGTTTGAAAAGGATAAGCTTGCTTGGGTTTCTTTGTATTTAACTTTGAGGTAAGTAATCTTACTACTGGAACTGCTCACGGGCCAGGCATTAGATGTATGCTAGCATGATAATGAATGTTTTGCAGAATGACAGCATGATAGACTGATAGTATAATATGATCAAGTATGTTCTGGTACAAAGATCTGAATTATTACTATGCACATAGACACTTGAATGCTAGTATGAGATGGTGTGGCTTCCATGTGGTCGTATTTGATCTGATGATGTTGAAGTATACATGTATCTTGTAGAACCATGATGTTGAGGTATATGTGTATGTTGTAGAGCCATGATATTGAGGTTTATATGTATGTCATAAATTCGTACAGTGATAATTATGATGATGAGACTGTGCAAATGTCCTTACTGATTAGTTAGATACCTATTAGATTTTGTGTTTCCTTCGGGATTCACCAGTTTGTGTTTCCTTCGGGACTCAACAGTTTGTGCTTCCTTTGGGATTCACCAATTTGTGTCTCCTTCGGGATTCATCAGTTTGTGTCTCCTTCGGGATTCACCAGAGATAGTGGGCATATTTAACTACAGTAGGATAGGACTCAGTCACCTTCTTGTTTCTTGTGCATATATGTCCTATGAAGACTAGAGCAATTTATATGTTTCACCAGAGGTGGGTATCTAGAGGACATAGATGCCCAGTCTGACCCTAGTAGTGGGGTTACTTGCTGAGTATTTTATACTCATTCTTTCTCATGGTGTTGTTTCAGGTAAGGGTTGAGATGCACCAGCGATGGACAAGTGGAATTGGTGATCGAGCCACTAGGACTAGTTTTTATGCTTTCGAATCATGAAATTTAGAGTTCTTTCCATGTTTCTCTTAACTTTTAGTTTTGATGTTTAAAACTTACTTTTAATGATCGTTTTTCAGACTTATTTACTATCCTTTATGATATCTGGGTACCCTACTATTGTTTTAATATTCAAATTTAATAAAAAACTTTTGAACTTACCTTATTTAATTAGCATTTATTTCGCCATAACAGAGTGTCGTTTTGAGTTCCATGCATGCATGTATTTAGTAACGGCCTAACTTAAGTCCTAGGGGGTCGGGTCATTACAGTTGGTATCAGAGCCCATGTTTTGAGTTCTATAGACTGACTTACTATGTAAGTCTAGATTATGCTTGCGACCAACGAACGGATTCCTCGTCATCGCCAAGTATGTCCTATCAATTACGAGTTTTATGATAGTTGTGCATTAAAATATTTTTTTAGCTTAAATGCACCAGTTATGTTCTAATGCTAGGTCAGTGACTCGTTAGAAGTTATTATAAGAGGATTTTCAGGAACGACACTACAAAAGGAGGAAAATAAAATAAAATAAATTATGAGGTCACTTCGCACTAGTATATCTCATGGAAATTATGTTAGATACAAACAAATACATATACCTTAGTTCAGAGATCTTAAAGGTTGATGAAACTATGTAGAGTTATGACAGTTTAGAAATAAAGGTATGTATATGTTTAAGGCTAGGAATAAAATTGTCGAGGCAAGAATTCATCCAGGACTAGTGTTATGTTTTGTGTTGGTTAGTGTAATTGGAGACAGTAGAAGTAGATTCCTTCACAGGCTACATTCTCGAAAATAAGGTAAAAAAAATTGTATTATGGATAAGAAGGACAAGAAGAAGAGACTATGGATTCATTAAAGGTTTTGAGATATTAAAAACCCAACATTTTGAGAAGAATTTTAGAAAGGATTCATAAGTCATAATCACTTGGGTAATACTACGACTTGATGGAGTAGGTAAAGTATATGTGATGATATGAAGAGTTTTTTTTTTTTTTTTTGGAATATCTAGCTAAGTTGATGTCATTACAGGAAGCTAAAATAGTTGGACATGACCTTGCACTT
Source organism: Benincasa hispida (assembly GCF_009727055.1). NCBI lineage: Eukaryota > Viridiplantae > Streptophyta > Magnoliopsida > Cucurbitales > Cucurbitaceae > Benincasa > Benincasa hispida. Next base: position 2,093,173 of record NC_052349.1, on the reverse strand, counting down.
AATGGGGATAAAGCAAGGTGTTATTTGTTTAGGTTGAAGGACTATACCTAGACTAAACCCAGAGCCTTATTGTAATGAGGAGATCCAAGTTAGGAAAATTTATAGAAACAAAAGTCTTTTGGAGATTAAAAGTATGCAAATTGGCAAAGAAGAATTCTACAAGATAGAAATTCTTAGTTAGAGAGATACGATTTATGGCGGAGTTAAGTAAATTATAATTTAGTAAAGAGATTATGTTCCACTTGGAAAGTGGGGGGGAAAAAAAAAAGAGGTATCTTGAATTTAATGGTTTTATCAAAGATAAGTGTGAAAGAGAGAAAAGTATCCAAGAAAGTTCACAGTTTTGGAAAGAGAAAGGAATTTAATGTGTTCAAAACTCCTAGTTAATTATGGTTTGGAGGTGTATGATATGAGGGGTTACAAGAAATTTGTTTTGGTGTAAAAGAAAAGTATCTCCTTATCATGTGGAACTTTAGGAGAATATGAGTTAGATGGAAAGATAGCTGACATAGGTGATCGATATGAAAGATGGAAAGATAGCTGACATAGGTGATCGATATGAAACTTTGTGTTAACACAAGAATCTTTTACCGAAATAAAAGGTCGATAAGGGATAAGCTAAAGTGGAGTTACTAGTACCAGAAGATGTTCAAGAACTATTGACATGGTATGTTAAGGCTTCCAGTTAAGAGGTAAACCATTAAGGGCATTAGTAAGATTTAAGGGATTTTGACGTAGTGTGCAAGTTCGAATCATGTACTACCAAGACCACCAAATTGATTGAAAAGGGGAATTAATCCAGCTCAAGGTAGGCAAAAGTGGTTTATACACAAAAGTAAGTAAGTTGGATCCTCCAATATAACCACTGGCATAAGAAATAAATTTGGTAATAAAGTTGAGTTGATAACAAGAAGTTACTAAAAGTGGGTTTGGAGCATTACAGGATAGTATATTTTCTCTTGCATGGGCAACGAGTTAACTAGCTCTAGGGAGTACGAGCAATTCAAGCTAGGACTTATGAATCAAGGAGGTTTCATGTTATTACGAGGTTACGGAAATGTGTTATCAATTGACTGATGCTTTAGCATCCAGGGACTTCAAAACCTAATTTTCAGAGGGAATTTTAGACTCATCTGCAGCAGGATCTAAGTAATGATATGTGATTGTTCTAAGGCTAAAGAATAATATGAGGATTGGCTGAGGCAAGTTTTATAGCCCATGACAGCATAAAGCCTCATGATGAGTTTCTAATGAATGTAAGACTTAATTACACAGAGTTATTCTCAGACATGTAGACCCTAAGAAAGACATCACGGTTGGCGCTTCTAGAGTAGAAGCAGTTTTCAGTTGACTAGATTTGTTCTGGTACGTATCTTCAGATGACACATTATATAGTATGATCAGTTTCTTCCCTGCACATATGAAGTTTTCCCTGTGACATGATAGGCTCAGATATATGTTTTTAGTATATAAGACTTTCTTAATTTTATGACCGTTTTCATAGTTCTTAGCTCGGACGTGTAGAAGTGTTGCTGATTTTTCAACATCTTAAGTTTCATAGTTATTTATGGAAGGGGTTGTTACACCTCTTTTGGTACTAGTTTTAGCTATGTCATACAACGACCCTCGTTTTAAATCTAGTTTTTTTTTTTTAAGAGTCTCCGGTTAGCATTGGGTACTTGATTGGATTTTAGTACAACTTTTCACCCCCAGACTGATGGTCAAACAGAACGTTTGAACCAGATATTGGAAGATATGTTGTATGCCTATGCGATAGATTTTTCAAGGAGTTAGGACTCTCACCTGCATTTAATGGAGTTGCGTATAATAACAGTTACAAGGCCACCATCAGCATGTCGCCATTTGAGGCCCTATATGGAAAGAGCTGCAGGTCTCCTACATGTTGGGATGAGGTAAGAGAGAGGAAATTATTAGGACCTGAATTAGTTCAAGCCACGAACGAGGCAATACAGAAGATCAGGGCTCGTATGCAAACAGTTCAGAGCAGACAGATGAGCTATGCCGATGTAAGACGTAAGGACCTGGAATTTGAGACTGGTGTGAAAGTGTTCTTAAAAGTGGCACCCATGAAAGGTATTCTAAGGTTTGAAAAGAAGGGGAAGTTATTCCACTTTATTACTATTAAATTCCTTTCCTTTTCAAAAGAAAATAATTCTGCCATTAATTTTCAAGATTAATAATTTCACGCCAAACAATAAATCCTGCACTTTACACTTGAAGTCTAAAATCCCAAAAATGCCATCCAACTAATAAATTACTGAAATTTCAGATAATAAAGTTACTGAAATTACATTATTACTAATAAAATTTACGAGGTAATCATTCTTGAAAAACAGCTTTGGGTACTGTGGCCTTCATCTCATTCCTCTCGCTCCAGGTAGCCTCTTTGAACTGGTGATCTAACCACAGGACTTTCACAAAAGCAATTTTCTCGGTGCGGTGCAATGTTTTACCTCTCTGCAAGGAGTCTCTATAGACTTCTCGTCGTAAGCTAAGTTGTCATTCAACTGTAAAGCTCGTAGTCACTACATGGGACGGGTCTGTCAGCATACTTCCTTAGCATCGAAACATTGGAATACATTATGAAACTGAAGACAGTGCTGGGGGAAAGTGCAAAATGGTAACTATAGGGCCAACTCGCTCCAAGACTAGAAGGTGCAATGAATCTCAAACTCAATACTTCCCTTCTTTTCAAAACCTTAGAATACTTCATGGGTGCCACTTTTAAGAACACTTTCAACACAGTCTCAAATTTCCCAGGTCCTTACGTCTTACAATCAGGTCATAGCTATTCTGTCTGCTCTGAACTGTTTGCATACGGAGCCCTGATCTCTGTATTGCCTCGTTCGTGGCTTGAACTAATTCAGGTCCTAATAATTTCCTCTCTCTTACCTCATCCCAACATGTAGGAGACCTGCAGCTCTTCATATAGGGCCTCAAATGGCGACATGCTGATGGTGGCCTTGTAATGTTATTATACGCAACTCCATTAAATGCAGGTGAGAAGTCCTAACCCTTGAAAAATCTATCGCATAGGCATACAACATATCTTCCAATATCTGTTCAAACGTTCTGTTGACCATCAGTCTGGGGGGTGAAAAGTTGTACTAAAATCCAATCAAGTACCCAATGCTAACCGGAGACTCTTAAAAAAAAAAAACATAGATTTAAAACGAGGGTCGTTGTATGACATAGCTAAAACTTAGTACCAAAAGAGGTGTAACAACCCTTCCATAAATAACTATGAAACTTAAGATGTTGAAAAAATTCAGCAACACTTCTACACGTCCGAGCTAAGAACTATGAAAACGGTCATAAAATTAAGAAAGTCTTATATACTAAAAACATATATCTGACCTATCATGTCACAGGGAAAACTTCATATGTGCAGGGAAGAAACTGATCATACTATATAATGTGTCATCTGAAGATACGTACCAGAAACAAATTCTAGTCAACTGAAAACTGCTTCTACTCTAGAAGCGCCAACCGTGATGTCTTTCTTAGGGTCTACATGTCTGAGAATAACTCGTGTAATTAAGTCTTACATTCATTAGAAACTCATCATGAGGCTTTATGATGTCATGGGCTATAAAACTTGCCTCAGCAATCCTCATATTATTCTTTAGCCTTAGAACAATCACATATCATTACTTAGATCCTGCTGCAGATGAGTCTAAATTCCCTCTGAAAATTAGGTTTTGGAAGTCCCTGGATGCTAAAGCATCAGAGTCCATTTTGATAAACATTTCCGTAACCTCGTATAACAATAAACTCCTTGATTCATAAGTCCCTAGCTGAATTGGCTCGTACTCCTAGAGCTGTTAATCTCGTTGCCCATGCAAGAGAAAATATACATCCTGTAATGTCAAACCACTTTATAACTTCTTGTTTATCAACTCAAACTTTATTGCAAATTTATTTCTTATGCCAGTGGTTATATTGAGGATCCAACTTACTTACTTTTGTGTATAAACCCTTTGCCTACCTTGAGCTGGATTAATTCCCTTTTCAATCAATTTGGTGGTCTGGTTAGTACATGATTCGAACTTTCACACTACGTCAAAATCCCTTAAATCTTACTAATGCCCTTAATGGTTTACCTCTTAACTGGAAGCCTTAACATACCATGTCAATAGTTCTTGAACATCTTCTTGGTACTAGTAATCTCCACTTTAGCTTATCCCTTATCGACCTTTTATTTCGTAAAAGATTCTTGTTTTAACACAAAGTTTCATATCGATCACTATGTCAGCTATTATTTCCATCTTTCATATCGAATCACCTATGTCGCTAATCTTTTCCATCTAACTCATATTCTCCTAAAGTTCCACATGAAAAGGAGATACTTTTCTTTTACAACAAAACAAATTTCTTGTAACCTCATATCATACCCTCAAACCATAATTAACTAGGAAGTTTTGAACACATTAAATTCCTTTTCTTTCCAAAATGTGAACTTTCTTGGATACTTTTTCTCTTTCACACTTATCTTTGATAACCATTAAATTCAAGATACCTCTTTTTTTTTCCCCCCCACTTTCCAAGTGGAACATAATCTCTTTACTAAATTTAATAATTTACTTAACTCCGCCATAATCGTATCTCTCTAACTAAGAATTTCTATCTTGTGAATTCTTCTTTTGCCAATTTGCATACTTTTAATCTCCAAAAGACTTTTGTTTCTATAAATTTTCCTAACTTGGATCTCCTCATTACAATAAGGCTCTGGGTTTAGTCTAGGTATAGTCCTTCAACTAAACAAATAACACCTTGCTTTATCCCCATTAAGTGCAAGGTCATGTCCAACGTATTTTAGCTTCCTGTAATGACATCAACTTAGCTAGATATTCCAAAAAAAAAAAAAAACTCTTCATATCATCACATATACTTTAACCTACTCCATCAAGTCGTAGTATTACCCAAGTGATTAGACTTATTGAAATCCTTTTCTAATTTCTTCTCAAATATGTTGTTTTTAATATCTCTCAAAACCTTTAATGAATCCAATCTCTTCTTCTTGGTCTTCTTATCCATAATACAATTTTTTTTACCTTATTTCGAGAATGTAGCCTTGTGAAGAATCTACTTCTACTGTTCCAATTACACTACTACCAACACAAAAACATAACAACTAGTCCTGGATGAATTCTTGCCTCGACAATTTTATTCCTAGCCTTAAACATATACATACTCTTTATTTCTAAAACTGTCATAACTCCTACATAGTTTCATCAACCTTTAAAAATCTCTGAACTAAAGGTATATGTATTTGTTTGTATCTACATAATTTCCATGAGATATACCTAGTGCGCAAGTTGACCTTCATAAATTTATTTTATTTTATTTCCTCCTTTTTGTAGTGTCCGTTCTGAAAATCCTCTTATAAAACTTCTAACGAGTCCACTGACCTAGCATTAGAACATAACTTGTGCATTTAAAACTAAAAAAATATTTTAATGCCAACTATCATAAAACTCGTAATGGATAATGGATAGAGGGGACATAACTTGGCGATGAACGAGGAATCCGTTCGTTGGTCGCAAGCATAATCTACGACTTTACATAGTAAGTCCAGTCTATAAGACTCAAAACATGGCTCTGATACCAAACTTAATGACCCGACCCCCTAGGACTTAAGTTAGGCCCGTTACTAAATACATGCATGCATGGAACTCAAAACGACACTCTTTATGGCGAAATAAATGCTAATTAATAAGTAAGTTCAAAAGTTTTTTATTAAATTTGAATATATAAAACAATAGTAGGGTACCCAGATAATCATAAAGGATAGTAAATAAGTCTGAAAAACGTCATTAAAAGTAAGTTTTAAACATCAAAACTAAAAGTTAAGAGAAACATGGAAGGAATCTAAATTTCATGATTCGACAAGCAAAAAAGCTAGTCCTACGTGGCTCGATCACCAATTCCACTTGTCCATCGCTGGGCATCTCAACCCTTACCTGAAACAACACCATGAGAAAGAATGAGTAATAAAATACTCAGCAAGTAACCCCACTACTAGGGTCAGACTGGGCATCTATGTCCTCTAGATACCCACCTCTGGTGAAACATATAAATTGCTCTAGTCTTCATAGGACATAATATGCACAAGAAACAAGAAGAGGACTGAGTCCTATCCTACTGTAGTTAAATATGCCACTATCTCTGGTGAATCCGAAGGAGAACACAACTGATGAATCCCGAAGGAGACACAAATTGGTGAATCCCAAAGGAAGCACAAACTGTTGAGTCCCGAAGGAAACACAAACTGGTGAATCCCGAAGGAAACACAAAATCTAATAGGTATC
>NC_052349.1:2070775-2086816 GCF_009727055.1 Benincasa hispida | reverse complement strand
AAGGAAAGGAATAAAATATAATTATACTTATTTCTTTTTTAGTTTTCATTATTATTATGATTATTGTTTTTTTATATAAAATTTAAATTCCCTTTCTTCCTCACGCTTCCAGTGCCCCCCCTCCCCAATTCATTTTTCCTTCACCGAAGCCTCTTTCGTCGCCGACCTCAACCAGCCTCTTCCGTCGCCGACCTCGACCAGCATCTTCTCACCGCTGACCTTGACTGCCAGCGTAGATCCGAGCTGGGAGCAGCCCAGCTTCGACTGCGGCTCTTCGCGCCTCAACCGTTCGTACCGCCCAGATCTGATTCCAGCCGCACGTTGCTGACCGTTTGCGCTACCCAAATCTGGTTTCGGTCTCCCAAGCCGAGCTGCCCGCGCTCGTGTGCCACCAAATCTGCCCGCGCCAAGCCACGTCGTCGGATCTGAAGTCACGCCGTCGACTTCCAACCAGTCGTTCCCTCCCCTCATTGTTAGCTCGACCTTGTCGTCAAACCAGCTTCCATTGCAAATCTTCTTCGCCACTTTGTTCTGATTGAATCTTGGTTGGAGTAAGAGTTTTGTGTTAATTGGGGGTTTGGAGGAGAATTTGTGCGTTGTTCAGCAGGTGTTGAAGTTCCTCCTTCGTGGCGATTTGATTCAAGACTTGAGACGTTTAGGGTGTTGCTCATCAAAGTAAAGGCCAATTATCTTTTGAAGTTTGGTAACCAACAAAAATGGGTTTTGGAATTAAGTTTAGACCAAGCTATAGTTTAGGTAAATTAAAATTGGAGGTCTTTGAATAATTTGGTTAATTGGAGTTAGACCCAAAATATTGATTTAAATATTGGATTTATCTTAGATGTTGCCTTTTTTTAAAAGGATAAGCTTGCTTGGGTTTCTTTGGATTTAACTTTGAGGTAAGTAATCTTACTATTGGAACTGCTCACGGGCCAGGCATTAGATGTATGCTAGCATGATAAATGAATGTTATGGCAGAATGACAGCATGATAGACTGATAGTATAATATGATCAAAGTATGTTCTGGTACGAGATTTGAATTATTTATTTATGCACATAGACACTTGAATGCTAGTATGAGATGGTGTGTGCTTCCATGTGGTCGTATTTGATCTGATGATGTTGAAGTATACATGTATCTTGTAGAACCATGATGTTGAGGTATATGTGTATGTTGTAGAGCCATGATATTGAGGTTTATGTCATAGATTCGTATAGTGATGATTATGATGATGAGACTTTGTAAATGTCCTTACTGATTAGTTAGATGCCTATTAGATTTTGTGTTTTCTTCGAGATTCACCAGTTTGTGTTTCCTTCGGGACTCAGAAGTTTTTGTTTCATTCGGGATTCACCAGTTTGTGTCTCCTTCACGATTCACCAGAGGTAGTGGGCATACTTAACTATAGCAGGATAGGACTCAGTCACCTTCCTGTTTCATGTGCATATGTATCCCATGAGGACTAGAGCAGTTTATATGTTTCACAAGAGGTGGGTATCTAGAGCACATAGATGCCCAGCCTGACCCTAGTAGTAGGGTTACTTACTGAGTATTTTATACTCATTCTTTCTCATGTTGTTGTTTCAGGTAAGGGTAGAGATGCACCAGCAATGGACAAGTGGAATTCGTGATCGAGCCACTGGGACTAGCTTTTACGCTTCTGCATCATGAAATTTAGAGTTCTTTCCATGTTTCTCTTAACTTTTAGTTTTGATGTTTAAAATTTACTTTTAAGAATCTTTTTCCAGACTATTACTATCATTTATGATTTCTGGGTACCCTACTATTGTTTTAATATTCGAATTTAAGGAAAAATTTTTGAACTTACCTTATTTAATTAGCATTTATTTTGCCATAACAAAGTGTCGTTTTGAGCTCCATGCATGCATGTATTTAGTAACGACCTAACTTAAGTCCTAGGGGGTCGGGTCGTTACAACAACTCTTGTTGGTCTATCTATAGCTTCTTTGGAAATTTCATTCAATACTAGCTTACTGCAAGGTTGATGATCTCTCATGTGGTTTTCCTCTAAGAATGTAACATCTGTTGATACAAACACTTTGTCATTTTGAGAATCATAAACTGACCTCCTTTTGTTTCCTTCGGATAACCTACAAATAGGCATGGTTTTGGACAACGTTGCAATTTCTTTAGGTTTTGCACCAATACATGTGTCGGGCAACCCTAAATTCTGAAGTGACGTAAACTACCTTTACACCCTCTCGTAATTTATAAGGTGTTTAGAAACACTCTTTGAAGGAACCATGTTCAAAATGTAAACCTAAGTCTCTATTGCACATCCCAAAATGAACTAGGCAGCTGAGCATAACTCATCATTGAACGAATATGTCTAATAAGATTCTGTTTCTCCTTTTCGATATACCATTTTGCTAAGGTGTACCGAGTGTAGTAAGCTAGGACTGGATTCCATGTTCTATCAAATAGTCTTTAAAATTCAAGTCCATATACTCACCACCTCGACCTGATCGAAGTGTTTTAATTGTTTTACCTAATAGGTTCTCAACCTCAACCTTATATTTCTTGAACTTTTCAAAGGTTTCAGACTGATGATGCATTAAGTAAACATAGCCATACCTTGAATAATCATAAAAAAAAAAAAATTGTTTAAATATTCATACCCTCCTCGTGCTTTGACATTCATCGGACCACAGAGGTCTGAATGCACGAGTTCTAAGGGTTCTTCTACTCTAAGACCTTTTCTCGTAAAATATATTTTGGTCTTCTTACCCTCAAAAAAGGACTCACATGGAGGTAAAGAGTTGTCTTCTAACTAACTTAGAAATCCACTCTTAACCAATCTCTCAATCTTATTGAGATTAATGTGTCCAAGTCTCAAGTGTCAAAGATAGGCACTAGGAAAAGCTTTTTACCTTTTCTTCTGAGTTTCAACTATTTTAAACATCTCAGTATTCAAAATAGCTTTAGCCTCAGTTAGTTTTAATATGTATAAGTTGTTTTCTAGTTTTGCAGAACATATTTGAATACCTTTTGAACTAATGAACACTTCATTAATTTCAGTAGATACTTTGTACAATTGTTCTAACAAGCAAGAGATAGATATTAAATTCTTTCTCATAGTTAGAACATAATAAACAGTTTCTAGTAAAAATGAATCTATCTCCAAAAAAACAACTTTATGTCTCCCACTATTTTAGGTTAGACAAATTCCCCTATTCCAATTTTGAAAGTTGTCTCGCCTTCTGCAAACAATCTCCAGGAACTAGTTTCCTGAGCAAAAACGCAAATATGATTAGTGTCCCCTGAATCTAACATCCAGGTCAATTTTTCATTTTCTACTAAACATGTTTCAACAATAAGTAAATAATATTTGCCTTGTTTCGCTTTCTCGGGTTTCTTATCTATGGAAGCAGTGTTTACTTCCTTCATCATATCCAGAACATGTTCTTTAACAGAGGTTTCTTCCTTTATGTGGTAGTTGTAAACCTCTTTGAGAGTATCATGCCTAATAGATGAGGATGGTTGTCCAAATACTACCTGTAGTAAATCCATGATCTATTTAAGAGTGACCATGCTCTCATGTTTCTTATTCAAAACATTTTATATACTTGCTAAGATATAGGCTCGGGCCCTTTTATTTGCCCTAACCTCATCTGTCATAAGCATCCTGAACATTTCAGTTCTGACAAACTAGAAGTCGGAGGACATTCTTCTATTAAAACGAACCCTAGATCATCGATTACTAGTATTGTGTTTCTATTTGATTTCCATGTTGAGTAGTTATCACCATTAAATTTATCAGAAGAAAATATTTCTATAATAAAATTCAACATGTTGAAGATATGAATAAATTCTATTAGTGAAAAGCTACTAAATCCAATCAATTTTAGGAAAAAGTAATAATGTACCTATATTCATTATTAATTGCAACGATACTTCAGTGAGTTAGAATAACTACTATCGAGGGATAGTCAATTATTCCTTCACTGAACCAAGACATTCTTAACTAAATACTAATACCATAATAACTCTTATTCCTATAGCATTTAGTTATCGCTTTTTGGTCAAGAACTTACTAACACTCAGTAACTCTTTTAAGTGTAACCCTCTATTTTCAGATATCAGAGCATGGTTTCAACAAGCTACTGAGAGGCCGACAATCTTGAACATAGAACTAAAAGACCTTATCCATTTTTGGAGTTTGCGGTGTTCCGATCCCCAAGTCACAACCCTCCGAATGGGTGGACACGCTAAAACGACACGCAGGCGGAACATGGGAAATTCCACGGTGCAACCTAATGGAGGAGACCATAGGATGTGTTGACACACTTCCTTTTCCCACTTAGTATGAACAACTTCCCCTATTCATCTTGCTATTGACCCATACAAACACTTTCCAAATGGCGTAGTCGCAGTAAAAGCGACATGAAGTCGAGCATAAATCTCTCGGTGTGAAATCTTAGGGACGTGATAGCTAAAAATAATACATCATATATATTATTAATCTCCCACTGAAGTGTTATAATTGGTTTGGGTATTTTTTTACTTCGGTATATTCTTGCTAAAAACAACTTAAGTCTAGGTATTTAACCAAGTATAACTTTTATATTGGATTTAATCTACGATGTCTAAGTGATAAACCATTGATTACCTCACATCACTCACGCATGCTCATAAAACTGGGTTAAAAAGACTCAAAAATTGGTTCGATCCCTAGGTAGTAGATGTTTCGTAAACCGTCAACTTAAGTACCTCCAGCCTTACACAGAATCTTGCCATGTGAGTTTGTAACCGAAATTTAACAAGATAACTGTTGGGAATGTCCTAAAACTCGCAATTCATAACTTTTAAACATATTCTAATTTGTAGTAAAAGTATATTGAGACTTCATTCAATAAAAGTGTTATTAAAATTGCATTTTGTTATAAAATCCAATAAACAAACTCATGGCTATGCATATTTATGTAGAGACATAAAAGAGGATCAAGTTTTAGTATATAGCCAAAAAGGTCTATAAGTATATGGATGAGATTGGGTACCTCATCCTGGGTATCTCATCCTGGGGACACTATGGATATGACCAACTTTGTATATTGATACAAACCATGTGATCCCGAAATTGTTCATGTGGTGACATGCGAGTGGAAGCATTCTATGCAAAATACATTTGCATAAAACCGGACTAGGAAATAGTCACTTTTCTTTATAACAACTATTTACTGTTAAAACTGACTATTTTAAGTCGATGACCTAAGGTAACTCGATCTTAATCCAGAGCTAACTATGAACTCCTGTTTATTTGGGATTATCCTTTTATCTTCATAGGTGAGAATGGTTCAACATCACCGATCCACAAGGCTTCCATTTTGGGGATAAAATTGGATAGATAGTTGGAGACATAGTCCTGCAAGATAGAATTCACTCCTACTTATCTTAGGGTTAGCAAATAGGTTGTTCCCTTAAGTACTGATTCCTAGTCTTCAATAAAAGGGCCCCGCCCTCTCATAACAGAGAGGGATATGGTTTATTAGTTGGACTATAAATCAATTGTTCAATAGAGGATCAATGGAGACTTAAAGAGCAATATGTATTTACAGGAATAAAACGATAATTTTGACCTAGCTATAAATACGAACGACCTGTGAAAATCGACTTATTGATTAGGGTTAAATTAAATGGACAGAAATATATCTACAGTGAGGAGAGTGCAACTACTGAGCTATAGTGGTATGTGTTGGTAGTTAATGAATATTGATTAATTCGGTTTAAAGAGTATAGTCAATTAATCTCAAATCGTTGAAGCTCATGATCTGTAGGTCCATAAGGTCATTCTACTAGCTCGGAAAATATTAAACCTTGGATTAGAATATTAAGTGAATTTCAAATGTTCAAATTAAGTTTTAGGATTTGGTTAATTACATTTGATATAATTAAACATTTCAATTTATTGAAATTAAATGTATTTGGAGAGTTTAATATATTTAAATAATGATTTAAATATTGATTACATGAATAGAATTCATGTTTAAATAAGGTGTTTTATTAATTTAATATTTGATATTAAATTATTTATTTAATTAATTATTTAAAATAAAATAAAATATTAATTTTTAAATTCAATTTCAGAAATTTAATTTACATTTAATTTAATTTTATTTAAAATTAAATTAAATCAAATTAAATTGAAAATTGGTTTTAAAAGTTGAATTATTCCAAATTTGCAATTGTGAGTGGATTTATCCATCTTCAAACACCTAGCCCACTTTGCTAATGCATTTTGAATTGTCAAAATATTGAATGATGAAGTGCTTGCATGTTGAAGTTGAATAAATACATGAATTTATTCAGATTGAAGGTGAGACACTCAGAATTTTCGAAAATTCTGTAGAAATTTTTTAGCTTCTTTCAAAAACCTCTCCAAACCACTAAAATTTCCTCTCAATTTAGAGTTCCACTACTCATCCAAGGCTAAGAATAGTAGAGAAAATATTATTGGTGGTCTACTAAAGAAATTTAAGGTCAATTTCGTGGAGCTTACAAGGAATTGGAGGAAATCAACAAATGTAGTAAACTGGAACCCTATTGTATGAAAAACTATGAGTTTGCATGCTTGTTACTCAAATTAATATAACTAGAGTGTTTAATGATTCTATTAGCTTCCGTGTATTGCAAGTTTACTCTTACAATTGGTATCAGAACATGATTTAAGCACTCAATTAACGTTAATTTGAGTATGGTCGGTGAGTTTCATGAGATGCATGTTATGGTGACTGATATGGTTGTTCATCCAACTTTGGCATTGGATTTTTCTTTGTTTATGTTGTAACAATTGTAATTAGCTCTTGATTGATCAACCTTAATGTGTGCTTAAGGGTCTGTAATTTTATTGAAGTCAATAGAATTGAAATTAGGTTGTAAATGAAGATTCAAGCAAGCAAGGTCAACTCGAGAAAACTCAAAATGGTGCCACTGCCAGGCAGTGTTACAATGCTACTTATAGAGTGTTGCAACGCTGTTCTTCCTGAAGCCCGAGGCGTTGCAATGCTGGGATGGAGCATCGCAATGCTACTCATCCCAGCCCGAAAATGCGCGTGAAAGAGGACCGGATCACGGGAGTGGTCCGGTTCGATGAATTTGGCTGCCTGGGGTCCAGTTCAACTTCTTTTGGAGCATTGGAGGCCCAATTCGGGTGGTTCAGGTTCAGTTGAGCGGTCCATAGGCACTTTGAAGCTTTTTCTTTATTAAAATTGTAATAATTAGCTTATTTGCTTCCTTAAGATGCCAAAGTTGGTCCATATCAATGTTGTTTAAATATTTATGCATGTGATATATGTTATATTTAAATAAAAACATATATGTGCATATTGCATGCCATGTAGATTTAAAATCTCACCATAGGAAAGCATGTTTCATGCAATAACATATGTTATAAATTAGTTATAATATATAGTATGCATGTTTAGGATTTCATAAATTCAATATAATTGTTATATTAAAGTATGAATTGTTTAAGTGTATGTTATATCCTGTCTATAGTTTTATAAGAGTTATAAAATGAATTAGACATTTAAAATCTATAACAAAGATAAGTTGCACGCTCACTTAGGTTTAATAACAACTTGATTTTAAATAGGTCGTTATCTTATAAAACATGGTTACAAACTCAATCGGTCTATAATCTTGTCTAAGGTTGGAGGTACTTAAGAACACCTGCTACCTCGGGATTATAGTTGAAATGTTGAGTGTTGTTAACCGGTTTTATGAGCATGCGTGTGTTAGTTTCAACAAGCATGCAGCGGAAAAAAACATAATCATAAAGCACTGTAATTCATAAATTTTATCTTTAAACTAAGCATGTTCAAACAATATATAGAGGGTTTCATATATACCTTTGAAGATCTTCTTAAAACTTCAAAATCAGTTGCAATCTTCTTCTCTATTGGTCGTGAACCACCAGAAAATCTTCCCTACTATCCTCTAGGAATCTTAGATTGAGTTGTGGGATTCAAGAAAACCTGAATTAAGGTAAGAATTTGAAAATATATACACTGGATTTTAACCCAGCTGAAGAACCCTTCCTCAACATTAAATCTCAAGAAAAATCAACAGTTTGCATGTCATTTTTTCAACATTAGAACTTCAATTTTAAACCAAGAAAACTTGCAATCAGATTGTACACTCAATCCACACCTCTTACTTCAACAATTTGAGTGGAATTCAATGAAAGAGTGAATATGGTGCTTTAAGTGAAAGTGGAAAAATTCCACTTTTGTCAGTTTTTCCAGTTTCAAATTTCCTTTTTTAATTTTGAAAAAAAAAAATCAAAATAAAAAAAAAGTTTAGATTTAATTCTTTAATTAAACTGAAAAATATTAATTTTACCAAAATTAATTCAATTAATTAATTTTTCTAATAAAATTAATAATTAATTAAACAATTGTATTAATTTAATATCAAATATTAAATTAATTAAACACCAATTCCACTACCATGAATCCCTATTCATAAAACTAATATTTAAATCATATTCATATTTAAATATTAATCAATTCTTCAATTTCATGTAATTCAATAATTAAATGCGTAATTATATTGCATATAATTACTAATTCCATTAATTCGAATTTGAACATTTCAAATTAACTCATGACGCTATTCTAAGGCTTATTTTGTTTGTGAGCTAGTAAGGGGACCTAATGGACCTATAGATCATGGGCTCAAAGTTTTGAGATTTAATTGGTTAAACTCTTTAAACCGAATTAGTCCTCATTTGTGAACTATCGGGTCACTCCACTAAAGTCGAGTAATTGCACTCCCCTCACTGTAGATATATTGTGTCCACTCGATATAACCATGATTGGTAAGTTAACCCTTCACAGGTTCTTCGTAATAACAGCTGGGTCAATAACTGTTTTACCCAAAGATTACCTCTTGTTCCTTAAGTTCCACTGATCCTTTAATGAACAATTGGTTTGAGATCCAATCATCAAACCGAACTCCTCCCAGACCAATGAGAGGGTGAGGCCCCTTTGTTCAAGACCCAGAGTCAGCACTTAAAGGAATAACCTCTCCACTATCCCTAAAAGTGGATAGGAGTGAATTCCATCTTGCACTATATGTCCCCAACTATCTACCCGATCTTACCCCTAAAATGGGAGGCTTATTGAACCGGCATTGTTGAGTCAACCCTCACCTA
Organism: Benincasa hispida; assembly: GCF_009727055.1. Classification (NCBI taxonomy): domain Eukaryota; kingdom Viridiplantae; phylum Streptophyta; class Magnoliopsida; order Cucurbitales; family Cucurbitaceae; genus Benincasa; species Benincasa hispida. Next base: position 2,077,639 of record NC_052349.1, on the reverse strand, counting down.
TGCAAACCTAAGGATAATCCCAAATAAATAGGATTTCATAGTTAGCTCAAGAATAAGGTTAAGTTACCTAGGTCGTTACTTTGAAATAGTCAATCTTAAATAGTAAACAACGTTATAAAGTAAGAGTGACTTATTTTTTGGTTCGATCTTATGCAAACTCATTACACAGGACGCCCCCACTCCTCATGTCACCACATGAACGAATCAAGATCACTTCATTTGTAGCACTTTACAACATATTGTAACAACTACAAAGTGAGCTACATCCAATATTGTTACCAGAATAAGGTATTCAATCTTATTCGTATACTATAGATCATTTTGGCTATTATTCAAACTTGATCCACTCTTATGTCTCCACATAAAGTTCAAGTACTCATGTAATAGCCATGGATCTTTTAGTTTATTGGATTTATTTCTAAAAAAAATAGTAATTCATATATTCAATAACAACTCTGTTGAATAAAACTTCAGTAATAACTTTATTAATTTATAGAATAAGTGTATCGTTTACAAACTACGAGTTTTAGGATATAAAAAACCCCAACAGTGTGAATGGTGTAAGGTAATAAAATGGTTTTATCACTTAGACATCGTAGGTTAAAATCTAAATATAAACGTTATACGTGGATAAACCACATAAACTTAGGATGTTTATTAGCCAAAATATATCTAAGTACAAAAGATACCCAAATAATTAGAACACTTCAATGGGAGATTAATAATATACATGATATATTGTTTTTAGTTCTCACGTCCATAAAAGTCCACACTGTTAGATCCATGTTCGGCTTAGTGTCGCTTTTACCATGACTGCTTCATTCGAAAAGTGTTTGCATGAGTAAATAACAAGGTGAATAGAGGAAGTAGTTCATAGTAAGGGCATACAGGAAATGTATCAGCAAATCCTACGGTCTCTTGCATTAGTTCAAACCATGAGATTCTTATGTTGTGCTTGCTGTCATTTTTAGGCGGCATTAGCTTGTTATTTTTTTCACAGTGATCCTTTCGAAGGATTGTAACATAGGATTCGGAACAACTCAAACTTCAGAAATGAATAGTATTTCTTAATTTCGTCTTCAACATTGTCTTCCAATTTGGGGGCATGTTCATACCAGTCTATGAAATCTGAAAATGGAGGGTCACTTACAAGAGCTACTAAGTGTTAGTAAGTTCTTGACTGAAAACGATAACTAAATAACTATAGGAATAAGAGTTATTATGAATATAGTATTTGGTCAAGATTGTCTCGCTTTAGTGAAGAAATTTTTTACTGCCCCTCGGTAGCATCTATTCTAACTCACTAAAGTATTTTTGCAAATAAATAAATAAATATGGGTACTTTATTATTTTGCTAAAAATTGGATTTATATGGAATTTTCTAATAGAATTTGTTTATATTTCAGCATGTCGAACTCGATAATTCAATTCCTAGCCTCTGATAAGTTCAATGGTGAGGGTTATTCGAATTGGAAATCAAACATAAATACGATACTAGTGGTCGATGACCTGAGATTCGTTTTAACAGAGAAATGTCCTCCTCTTCCCAGTTCAAATGGAAACCAAAGTGTTCGGGATGCCTATTACAGGTGGGTCAGGGTTAAAGAAAAAGCCAGAGCCTACATTTTAACAAGCATATCTGATGTGCTTACTAAAAAGCATGAAACCATGGTCACTACTAGAGAGATCATGGAGTCGTTACAAGGGATGTTTTGATAGTCGTCCTTATCAGTACAACATGATGCAATAAAATACGTCTACAATTCCCGTATGAAGGAAGGGACCTCTGTTAGGGAACACTTTCTTGACATGATGGTCCACTTTAATGTTGCAGAAGCAAATGACATTGTCACAGACGAGAAAAGTCAAGTTAGTATGATCATGAAATCTCTTTCGAAGAGTTTCCTAACTTTTTGAACAAATTTTTTAATGAATAAGATTGATTATAATTTGACTACTCTCTTAAATGAACTCCAGACTTATCAATCTTTAATGAAAAATAAAGAAGGGGAAGCAAATCTTGTTTCCCAAAATAAATTTCTTAAGCGATCTACATCGAGTATGAACCTTCAGAAAAGAATTCTGGTCCTTCAAGGATAAGAGTGTTCAGATAAAGAAGAAAGGAAAGGGGAAGAAGAAAGCTTCTACTATGAAAAGCAAGACAAAAGTTGCAAAAGGAAAATGTTTCCATTGTAGGGCCATGGAAACGGAATTGCCCAAAATATCTTGTTGTTGTTGTTGTTGTTGTTGTTGTTGTTGTTGTTGTTGTTGTTATATAATAATGATGATGATGATGATGATGATGAAAAATTCTTAGATCATTGCCTAAGAGTTGGGAAGATAAGGTGACGACAATCCAAGAAGCAAAAGACCTCTCAAAACTTCCACTGGAGGAGCTCGTTGGATCTCTCATGACACATGAGATAATCATGAAGGCCAATGTGGAAGAAGATGTCAAAAAAAAGAAGAGCCTAGCATTAAAGTCCACTGAAGTTCAAGAGGACTCTGAAACTAAAGTTGAACTAAATGATGACGAGTTCTCTTACTTGACCAAGAAGTTCAAAAATCATTTTAGGAAAAGGAACTTCTCAAAGAAAGTCAACAATCAAGAAGGCAAAGGAGAAAAGAGCAACAAAGATACAATCATCTGTTATGAATGCAAAAAGCCCGGACACGTGAAGTGGGATTGTCCTCAAAGAAAAGTCATTTCAAAGAAGAGCATGAAGGCCATGAAAGCTACTTGGGACGAAAGCGATGAAAGCGAATCTAAAAGCGAGGAAGAAGTAGCAAATTTGTGCGTTATGGCTTTTGGAGACGACGACGACGACAACGATGAGATAAGTCCTGAAAACCTTACTTTTGATGAGCTCATTGATGCATATATTGAAGTTAAAATTGAATTTGAAAAACTAGGTTGCAAATATATGTCTCTTAGGAAGAAAAATGCTAAATTAGCTCTTGAAAATAATAATTTATTAATTGAGCTAGATAATCTAAACGAGAAAAATGATACATTAGGAAAAGATCTAGATTTATCTAAATCAAATTTGCATGCTTTAAAAGAAGAGTATAAATTATTAGAAAATAAAATGAATATATTTCAGCTACTCTTTTAAAGTTTACAAATGGGAAAAAGAATTTAGATATCATGATGGGTAAGCAACAATGCATATTTTGATAAAAGTGGCTTAGGTTATAAACCTCACAAAAAACAAAAGAAATTTACAAACTACTTTGTCAAAGAAGGTTCTATTATTTGTCATGCATGTGGAAAACATAGTCATAAAGCTTATGCATGCAATTTAAGAAAAATCAATATTATGAATGAAAAGAGATGGGATTCCATAAATTTTGTTAGCTAAACCCCAAGACCAAACAAATTGTCTCTACCTAAAGGTTACATCTTGAAATTAATTCTCTCAGGTATGTTGAGAATCCACATGAAAGAATAAGTGTACTAATGACCGTGGATGGTTCAAGAACGATATGAACTGGAACACAAAATATCACATACCTAAAGAAAAGAAAGATGGAAGAATACGCTACCTTCGGACAATAAAAAGGTAGATTGTGCAAGGGTAATATTAGAATGGTCGAAATTTTCTTATTGAAAATGTTTATAGTTGAGTGATTTAACGCATTGATTTATAAAGGTATGTAGTCAATACTATAAAGGATATAGAGAATTTTTATGATAAAATGGTACAAAGAAAATGCATGTGTGAAAGTCTGTTGAGTAGAAATAGAGATAAAAAATGTTGTAAACATTGATCTATTAGATTGACTATAGTAGAAAATAAATGGTTATACTCATGCTGGAAGATTCGTTGTATGGCAATGAAGGTTATGTCATGCTAGCATGCATTTAATTCAAATATTTCTAAGAAATCCCTTTAGAAGTCCTTAAAAATAAACTTTGCAAAAGAAAAGTATTTTATGCTGTCAAATGGTATAAACAAGACTAGCTTCTTTCAAACCAAAGAAACATGGTTTGACTTCTAAACCCTATTGCAACTGTTACATAGGACCTGTTTGGACTACTAGAGTTTGAAGTCTAAGTGGACAACAATTAGCGTGATTATAGTTGATGATTTTTTCGAGATATAAGACTTGGGTTTATTTTATCTACATAAGGATGAAGCTTAAAATCTTTTATTAGTTTTTCAAAAGAATTCAAAATGAAAAAGGTTTTTATTGATTCGAAAATCTAACAGGTGATCATATAGGCAGAATTGAAAAATGCTCTTTTGAAAAATTTTGTGAAAAATGGAATTTCTCATGAATATTCCTCTCCAATAAACACCTCATACAAAATGCTTGTAAAGATAAAATCAAATCATACAAGAATTAACACTACCCTCCATGGCTTTAATGATTTATGTACATTTAACCAAAAATCTTATTCGTGGTGAAGTTGTACTACTTAAAGATTTAGAAGTGCTTGTTTAATTATAGATATTTGTATAAAACCCTAGCTATTCAAGCTGGTTGATGCCAATATAGCTATTTTTAACATGACATGTGAAAACTTGAAGTGGTTTCGTCATACACATGCATAATTCTATGATATTGGAAAAGAATACTGTAGTAAAAGAATTGAGTATCTTTAATAAAAAACGTTCAGGATTGTGGACTACATGTATAATAGTTAAAGGGCAGTTAAATTAAAGTTTAACAGCTATTTGAAGAGTTAATGAATGATCTTTTGACATATGCAGCTAATAAGTTTCGTGGATGGAATTAGAGAATACCTGTGAAGACTATTAGTATTAAAAAAGGGAAGCAAGTACAAATGAATCTCAGAAAGAGTCGAAAATCCCTCCCTCACAGGAAGGATGTAGATTCTCCCATTCACCATCCTCAGAGTAAAATAAGGTTGATGTCCTCAAGCGGGTAAGATAACTTCTCTTCCTTTAAATGCTTTAAATAATGGCTTCTTGTCTCAATTAACCAAAGTCTTTTCAAAGAATGCTGCAATCTGATGAGTATCTAGTTAATATGGCATGAAATAATTGAAAACAATCAAATAAAGTTGGGAACTAGTCCCGCGTCCTCGAGTGTCATCCTTGTTATAGGTACTGTAAATGGATTAGAAATAAAATGGAATAATCTGGTATATTGTTAAAATAAAGCTAGAACAATCGCTCAGGCTATACGTCAACAAGAAGGAAAGATTATGAGAAAATTGCTTCTGTTGCCTAGAAAAATCTATATCGCATCTGCCTTCATTTGTATATACATAGAGCGTTTACTTTATTCAAATGATGCTAAAAGGCTTTCTTAAATGGTTCAAATGGAGACTTTTATTTGAACAAACCTACTCGTTATTGAAAGTTTTATAATCCAAATATGTTTAAAATTAATAAAGACTTAATGGCTTAAACAAGCTGGCTAGAGCTTGGTATGACCGTTTGAGTAAATTTTTGCTAGAAAATGGTTTTAAAATGGGACTTATTGATACTACTCTTTTTATCAAAGTTAAAGATAATGATATTTTATTAGTACAAATCTATGTTGATGATATTATATTTGGTGCTACTAACTCTTCTCTTTGTGAAGAATTTTCTAAGTGTATGCATAGTGAGTTTAAAATGAGCATGATGGGAGAACTTAAATTCTTCCTTGGACTTCAAATTAAACAACTTGAAGATGGAATCTTCATAAATCAAGAAAAGTGCAGAAGGGATCTACTTAAAAGGTTTAAGTTCGATAATGCAAAAGTAGCAAAGACCCCGATGAGTACCACTACAAAGCTTGATAAGGATGAAAAAGATAAAAATGTAGATATTAAAGCTTATAGAGGTATGATCGGATCCTTGCTTTACTTAGCTGCGAGTAGGCCTGATATTATGTTTAATGTATGCATGTGTGCTAGATTTCAATCATGTCCTAAAGAATCGCACTTGCATGCTATAAAAAGAATTTTTAAATATTTGCTTGGTACCGTTGATTTAGGCTTACGGTATCCTAAAAATGCATCTTTAGATTTGATTGCATATTCTGATGCTAATTTTGCTGGTAGTCTAACTGATAGAAAAAGTACTAGTGAAACATGTCATTTTCTAGGTAGTTCTTTAGTATCTTGGTATAGTAAAAAGCAAAATTATGTTGCATTATCTACCACTGAGGCCGAATATATTGTTGTTGCTAGTTGTTGTTCTCAAGTTTTATGGATGAAAAAAATGTTGCATGATTTTGGTTTAAATTTTGAACAAGTACCAATCTTTTGTGATAATACTAGTTCAATTAATTTAACTAAAAATCTCATTCAACATTCTAGAACAAAGCATATAGATATTAGACATCATTTTTTTCAAAAGCATGTGCAAAATAAGAATATTGTCATTAATTATGTTAATACTGAGAACCAGGTAGCAGATATTCTTACAAAGGTATTAAATGAAGAATCCTTTTGTAAAAATAGACTTGCACTTGGTATTATTAGAATTTCCTAATTATGTTTGATAGGGAGAGCATTATTCATATTTCTATGAATTTATGTGTTATAATTTATTGAGGGGAGCATTATTCGTATGATTAAGGGTAGAAAAATCACTTGTATATCTTTTTGTTGATAACAAAAGGGGGAGAAGTATTTTTGGTATTATGGTAGTTTGTCATTATCAAAAAGGGGGAGATTGTTAGCTTTAAGGCTTCAATCAAACCAAGTATTTTGATGATAAAAAACTCAGATATACTTATATTTTCAGTGTTTTAGAGTCATTATCTTGTAGAGCCCGGAAAGACGATTCCAACGCAATTTGAATCACTCAAATCGGAGTTCAAACGAGAAAGTTATAAGCAAAAGAAGATTGGAGAGGAAATCCAACGTGGCAGTGACACGTGGCACCTTGCTGACGTGGC